>NC_134467.1:40091019-40306019 GCF_047948215.1 Lycorma delicatula | reverse complement strand
AAAAACAGTGTGACATACATACATACGTAAGTTTTTTGGTCTAGACCACAGTAGAACGCTAAAACATAAATATTTTTAAAAATATTAAAAATAATTATAAAATTTAAAATCACGATTTTAATCACGATTAAATCTCTCTCAAAGTTGATTGGTGACACGTTATTTTATTTAATTAAAGAGAGAATAACGATGTTTATTCTTCTTTTCCCATACCTTGTTTTTTTTTTTTTTTTTACTTCAATTTATTCAGTTTTTTATTTTATTTTTTAATATTATTACTATTATTATTTATTTTATACATTTTTTTTTTTGGCAGTCATGTTTTTTTAATAACTATATATATATATATATATATATAGTTATAAACATTAAAAGTTATATTCTTAAAATATTTTCAAAGAAATTATTTCCCTCGTTAAAAATTTCTTTTTCAAATTATTTTTTTTCTTTTTTTTTTGGCATCACTTCTTGCGGGCGTGCGTACAATAATTCACTAAAGTTTCATCGTAATCAGATGTATGGTTTAGGAACGCATAAAAGACATACAGACAGACAAACATTCATTTATATCTATATATATATATATATATATATATATATAGATATATAAGTAAATAAAATTGTTATACATACCCAATAATAAAGGAAACATTTCTATTCAGATTTGATTGGTGAACCACTGACCAGGTTACATTTATTGTATCAACGGCAATTTTTTTAACATTTACCAAAGGTTCAGGTAATTTTTTTGAAAATCTACAACTGCATATATCTTCGACACAATCTGTAAAAAAAAAAAAATAATAAAATTAAATAGAATATAAAACAATATTATAATAATTCATTCTAATATCTCAGCTATAAATTATTATATAATAAAAAATTCTGTAAAGTACGAGGGTTAAATTTTTCAAGGTCCGATCGGCCACGAGATTCAAACCAGAGTGAAAATAAACATTTTTTTATTTGTTAGAAGTACTTACATAGTTAAGCTATTTCTCCACACAGTCGCCACTCCGATTTAGATATTTGTTGTAGCGTGGTACCAACTTTCCAATACCCTCGTCATAGAACGGAGCCGCCTGTGTGTTTTCAGCCGTGTTTCTACGCTGGTCTGCAGCTCGATGTCTGTGCCAAAATGTTGTCCTCCTAGTCAGCGTTTCATGTGAGCAAAGAGGTATCGTGTGGAGTCAAGTCCAGACTGTATGGTGGGTAATCAAACACTTCCCAATGAAAACGCTGTAGGAGCTTGTTTGTTACAGCTGCAGTGTGCTGCCAAGCATTATCATGGAGAAAGGCAACGCCTGATGACAATATTCCTCTCCGCTTATTCTGAATTGCTCTTCGTAGACGTTGAAGAGTCTCGCAGTATGAGGCTGCAGTGATGGTCGTGCCACGTTCCATGAATTCTACCAAGAGAACTCCATTCCGGTCCCAGAACACAGTAACCATACACTTTCTGTTGGAGAAGTTTCGCTTGAACTTCTTCGGTTTACTGGGAGAATGAGAATGCATCCGCTGTTTTGATTGTTCTTTTGTTTCTTCAGTTTCGAAATGGACCCGTGTCTCGTCCCCTGTGACAATTTTCTTAAAAAATCTTCTCCTTCATTGTGGTAGCGCTGGAAAAACGTTAGGGAGGCGTTCATTCTCATTGTTTTGTGATGGTCGGACAGCATCTTGGGAACCCATCTCGCACACAGTTTGCCGTACTGAAGTCTCTCACTCACAACGGTGTAGAGAGCTTACCTTGAAATTTCAGGAAACGAATCATTCGATACAGAAATTGTGAACCGACGATTTTCTCGAATCGCCTCATCCACTCGCTCAACAACATCAACGGTTGACACTCGTTTCCTTCCCTGACCGCTTGCATCATGAACATCTGTACGTCCTGATCTCGACTCTGTACTCGACTTTGAAGTACTAGCTCGTCCTCCGTGTAGTCCTGATCTTGCCCCTTCTGACTACCACTTTTTTGGTCCACTCAAAGAGGCATTAAGGGGCCGTCGATTTACCTCGGATGAAACCGCGAAAGAAGCGGTGCATTCCTGGCTCGCAGCTCAACCGATAACCTTATTTTATAAGGGAAGCTTGTGCAATGATGGACAAGTGCGTTGAAATGCAAGTGGACTATGTTGAAAAATGATGTACATGTATGTTTCCTATTTGTATTGCAATAAAATTTATAACTACATTGCATATAATAATTGACTTACCCTCGTATTAATAATTATTAACGTTTGATTGTAAAAAAAAAAATTAGAATAAATAATAATTCAATAACAATAAAAAAAAAGTAAAACATGAAAACTTAAAGAATTCATTAATGAAATATAATTTTATGTACTTTTTATTTAAAAATAATGTGTATATATAATTTCATAGGCGTACAAGTAAGTCATGTGGTGACAGATCAGATTTTTTTTAAGGTACATTAATTCTCTACTAATGATAACGACTATGATATAAATAAAAATCAGAAATTACTAGGCTATAGTTGAAAGACAATAATACGTTAAATCCCGTTTACCTCATGTAGAGTAATCATAATGATACAGTTACGATCACAATGCATCAATATTCTGTTCATGAGCTCTTGGGACAGAACTGAAATTGTATCCATGATATTAAGTTCTAAGTTACACAGATTTTGCGCAAATTATATTTTGTCAGATTATATTATTAACAAAAAAAAGCTGACAATAAAGTTATACTTTCCATGCATTGGTTATGTATTCTTATATAGCGTAAAAGTAATGGTACATGAAAAAAGTTTAAAAATTCATAAAATCTATATTTTTTTTTACTTTTTTCCACTTCCGCGCCCCCAAAATCACTTCCTAAGATTTTTTTTTTGTATGTTTATTATGATAAATGAAAGAAACGAAATAAAAAAATCCATTGAAAAATGTACAATCAATAAAAAATTACCTAAAATTAATTTTTTATTTTGGGCTACGGATGAATTTCGATGAAATTATATTGTAATATTTTTTTCTTCTTCTTCATTCATTTGACTGGTTGATGCAGCTCTCCAAGATTTCCTATCTAGTGCTAGTCATTTCATTTCAATATAACTCCTACATCCTATATTCCTAAACATTTTTTTTACATATTCCAAACGTTGCCTGCCTGCATAATTTTTTCCTTCTACCTGTCCCTCCAATATTAAAGCAATTATTCCAGGATGCCTGAATATGTGAACTACAAGTCTGTCTCTTCTTGTAACTATATTTTTCCAAATGTTTCATTCTTCATCTATTTGCCGCAATACCTCTTCATTTGGCAATTTATCCACCCATCTGATTTTTAACATTCTCCTGTAGCACCACATTTCAAAAGCTTCTAATCTTTTCTTCTCAGGTACTCCGATCGTCCAAGTTTCACTTCCATATAAAGCGACACTCCAAACATGTACTTTCAAAAATCATTTAAATTCATTTTTGATGTAAACAAATTATATTTCTGACTGAAGGCTCGTTTCGCCTGTGCTATTTGATATTTTATATCGCTCCTGCTTCGTCCATATTTAGTAATCTACTACCCAAATAACAAAATTCTTCTACCTCCATAATCTTTTCTCCTCCTATTTTCACATTTAGTGGTCCATCTTTGTTATTTCTAATAAATACATTTCATTACTTTTGTTTTGTTCTTGTTTATTTTCATGGGAGAGTTCTTGCGTAGGACTTCATCTATGCCGTTCATTGTTTCTTCTAAATCCTTTTTACTCTTGGCTAGAATTACTATATCATCAGCAAATCGTAGCATCTTTCTCTTTTCACCTTGTACTGTTACTCCGAATCTAAATTGTTCTTTAACATCATTAACTGCTAGTTCTATGTAAAGATTAAAAAGTAACGGGGATAGGCAACATCCTTGTCGGATTCCCTTTTTTATTACTAAATAATAGTAAAATTATTATTATACTTTAAACAGACCAAAGAAAGTTTTAAGAAATTGAAAAAAAACGATATTTTTAATTTTTAATCGGCTTTCCCACCTCTAATATTGCCCTCAAAATATTTTTTGGGTCGTTTGCACTACTACTAATACAAGTATGATTAAAAAGATATAAATAAAATTTTGTTTAAAAATTTTGTTTCGTAAAATGTACCACATTTTTTTCTATAAAACTTGGAAATTACAACGTTTGTATTTTATTTTTTGTGGACTTTATTCATAAAATTTCATTCAGAATCAAATTCTGTACAATTTTTTTTTATGATGTTTTATGTTTATTATGCATTTAACAAAGTTATTTTACGGAAAACATAAAATCTTATGTTTTTCGATCCCCTCCCCATTTTTTTTTATATTTTATCCCAGATTTTTTGAAAATTACTAAAAATACAGTTCTGGGAACTATTTTTTCAAAATTTTCAGGTCAGATTTTATATAAACCCGTTGTAAATTGGAATTGTAATTCCAATTTCTCAAGAATTACAGTCTGGTTTAATCTTATAGTCGACGCAAACATCAAGCTATAATCTTTTGCAAGCCAATACTCGTTAACCAAGCATTTCCAAACCTATCTTTGTTTGTATGAACTTTCTTCTTTATTTTTACCGGCAGAACATGTCTCGAAAGTTTGTTATATACTTCATAAATCATTCTGTATATTGAAATTATAAAACAAAGTACTTTTTTAACATAAAATATTAAATACGTGTCGGAAATAAGAAAAAGGAAAATAAAAAAGAACAAACAAAAACAAGTGCTGTACAATAATAAAAGCGTGGAATTCTTCAAGTGACACACTTAAATTCCGCGCTCCAAGTGTCTCCTCATAAATAACGCTCGCGAATCACATAAACAAACGTACTTTTACGCGTGCTTGACACGTGCCATTCTAACCTCGTTTTATTAACAACATTTATCATTAAAAATTATCTTTCAGTCGTATTTTTTTACTTAAGAGAGGAAATGTTATAATTTATTTCTTTGTTATTTAATTTATTAATAAATTTCAATAATAAATATTAAAGAGGTTTTTTAAACATATACGAGTAAAAAAATTCTGATTTATAATTTAAAATAATTTAATTATACTAATTAGAAAACGCAAAAAATCATACCTCTTTGTATGTCAAATCAGTAACTTTGTATGATCATTTACAACAGAATACAAAAAATATTAAAACAGAAAAATTAGGTACGGCATCTCTGATCTTGTTGTAATGGGGATTTGGGTCATGTTTCAAAAGCAGGAACTTTTCCTGAATTAAAATTATAATAGTAAAAAAAAAAGCTGATGTGGGGTTTTTTAAAAACCCACACACATACACACACACACACACACACACACACACACACAAAATTAATTAAAAATAATTATCATTTTATTTAAATATAATATTTTTCCGTTTATTTAATTAAATGATTCCCCAGGTGCGTGGGGTTCGCGCCTTTAAAGGTAATCGTGCGGGCAATGCCTGGCTTAGGCGCCCGGTCCTTTTTCCGGGTGAAGAGATCGATCTTTTGAAGATGAGGTGTGACGTGTTCCCTACCCGTTGTTTCTTGCGACGCCTGAATCCGTCTGAGGACGTAGTTTGTCGGCGTTGCTCCTCCGCCAATGAGACCTTGGCCCATATCCTTGGTGAATGTCCTGCCGGGCGTGGTACCCGTATTCGCCGCCATGATGGAGTGGTTGACTCCACTGAGGGGGCGGTGCGGGCTGCTGGTCTTCCCTTTGCCCGAGAGCAGCTGTTCTCCTGTGGGTCCGCTACTTTGCGGCCTGACCTGGTTGTTAAAGCACCGGGGAAGGCCTTTGTGGTGGACGTCACCGTTAGGTACGAGCAGGGTTCCTCACTCCGGGACGGCGCTAGGGAGAAGGTTGCGAAGTATTCTTCCATCTTGCCAGCGGTCGCGTCGGCTTTTAGTGTCCCGACCGTGCGGGTGTTGCCTGTTGTTATTGGGGCCCGCGGGGGTTTGATTAGCTCCACGCTTCGCAACCTTTCATTGCTCGGTTTGGGTGACCCTTCTGAGGTTGAGGCGATTGCGGCTCGGGTACTTCACTCCTCTGTGGCGATTGCCCGGGCCCATTTGGACTGCGGATAGTTCTTAGTCCCACAACCCCCCTCCCCATGCTCCTCCAGCACCTCATCACCACGCCCCTCACCACTAACCCCCCCACCTTTCGGCCGCGCCTTCCCCATTCCCCCGCCCATGACCAACATCACCCCTTCAGCACTCCTCCCTACCTTCCTCCCACCACATGGCAACCCGCTACCCCCTCCCCCTACACTCTTTTTTTTTTTTCTCTGTAGTTGATGCTTTCCCTGTCTTCTTTCTTCCCTGTCTTTCCCTATCAGGAGAGTCTACGGCCGACCCAAGCCGGAGATTGGGTACCACGGGGACGAGTTGCCCGGTGCCTTGATTGGCATGCTCGTCATTGGTGTTGGACTCGTGGGGGCAGTGTTTCCTAGAGCGGTGGATCTCAGTGGGCCGTTGGTCCCTTCGTGTCGCCACTTTACGGATGCGGGTTGAATTTCGGAAGAATTTTTTCTTACCCTTATATCTCACCCATTTTGGGGCATTGTTGGCAGTACTGACATCTGACTAGCACACAGACCGCATTTAATTCGCGCAGGTGTGGCAATACTAGCGGCGACTGTCGGCACTAATTAAACTAGTGTAATTTCGCAACTTACATAAATCAAATCTCCCTTTTACGGTCGACTTCCTGGTGTAGATGCAAGACTTAACGCACCAGGTACCGAATGAAACGGGCGATCGAGACCCAGCCAAACCGAATTACTTTTTTTATACTTTAAATATATTATTCATTTACTAGCACACCCGGCAATACTTCCTTATTGATAAATTTGATTATATATATATATATATATATATATATATATATTAAATGAACACAATTGAAAATTTGATAAAACATTAAAACTGAACATTATCGAATTTCAAAAAATTAACCTTTCACTTTATAAAATTCAAAAATGTAAATAAATCAAATTGGCAAAACAACAGCACTATCTATCGGATTTAATTCAAAGCAAACTGTAAACACAGTAGTCGGTAGAAAATAACTTTTTAACGAAAATAAATACGGCTGCAAAATCATCACAATTAATACTGAACATTAAGAAACTTACAAAATTTCATAAAATTTAACCTTTCACTTTATAAAAGTCAGAATGTAAATAAATCCAATTTTCAAAACAGGACTTCCTTTTTTAAAATCCCGTTTAGCCTCCGGGAATTACCGTTAGGTATTACTTCAAAGGATGATATGTATGAGTGTAAATGAAGTGTAGTCTTGTACAGTCTCAGGTCGACCATTCCTGAGATGTGTGGTTATTTGAATCCCAACAAACAAAGAACACCGGTATCCACGATCTAGTATTCAAATCAAGATTTGAAAGTTGGAACTCTCGACTTCGAAATCAGCTGATTTGGAATGACGCGTTCACCATTAGACCAACCTGGTGGGTTACTCCTATAACCTGCCGTTGGGACCTTAACCCGCCGTTACTCGACCCTGCAAGATTAACTCCGTCACTCAACGTGTAAACGCCGCGTTCACTCTGATGCAATACTAATAAAAATAATTGATTACTGTGGGATTTCTCGCAAGTCAGAAATGCAACACTTCCAAATACATGGATTCCAAACACATGTATAGGCAACTAGATGGTATTGCAAGTATCTTCAAAAAGTTTTAAAGTTCTTTTGCTACATTCAGCCAGTCCTGGTAAAGTGGATAAATTAAAACTTTTAGCGATGTATTATGAGAATAAATTTTCTGATTTTGTTCTCCAAGCGGAGTAACTTATTTGGTGGGAGGAGATAAAGTCATTAAATTTAAAATGCGATCTAGAAGTGATTGAAGTATTGGATTGTTACAATAAAGAATATTTTGACGAATATTTATCTCTTGAAGTTTTAGTGACTCTTCCGGTAACAGTATGTACTAATGAATGGTCGTTCTCCACAATGAAAATAGTGAAAACGATTGCACATAACAAGTCGGAGGATGGAAGATTATGTTTGTTAGTTTTTTTATGAAAGCATAGAGATATTACTGTTAATCCTGATGAAGTTTTAGATAATATGGTCAGAAAGAGAAATCGACGACTAGCTTTCTAATAATTTATAAGTTTTATTAAAATGTAAATGTACAGGGTCATTCACGGGAACCGGATGTTTTTGAAGTGGGTTGTACTCGGACGTTCGTGGTGAGAGGGGCACGTGGCTGGTGTCTGACGTTTCCTTTGTTCATAGCATTTACATTTTAGTCGTTGAGATGGAGCCGTGGACGCTAGACCAACGCCTGTACGCGTATGACAGTTTTGTGCGAAATGATGAATCCGTAACTGCTCTTCACCGAAATTTCCGCCGTCAGTTTAATATCCATCGTAATGCAAGTGTCCCTTCTCGTAACACAATATTGCGAAGGGTAAACAACCTTCGAACAAGCGGTTCAATATTGAAGAAAAAATCACCGGGTCCCCGACGAACTGCTAGCACTCCGGAGAACATCGAACAAGTAAGGGAAGCCATTGTGTAGAAACCCACGCCGCTCTATTCAGAGGCATTCAGCAGCGCTTCAAACGAGCACAAGTACGGTAAGACGAATTCTACATACAGACCTGCATTTCCATCCTTACAAGATAGCCGTCGTGCAGCAGTTAAACGAGCAAGATTTCACGCAGCGATTACAATTTTGTGGACAAATGCTTACCGTTTTTGAAGAAAATGAAAATTTGTTATTGTTAATGAGTGACGAAACCCATTTTCATCCGAATGGCTTCGTCAACAAACTGAATTGCCGGTATCGGGCAGAAAGAAACCCGCATCAGCTTCACGAGAGACCACTTCATAGCCCAAAGGTGAGTTTCTGGTGTGCAATAGGAAAGGTCGGTGTTATTAGACCGTACTTTTTTTTAAGAAAATGACGTTGCCGGACTGTAACAGCCGATCGTTACATTGCGATGTTGAATACGTTTTTCATCCCTGAGTTACGAAACCGGGGAATCGATTTTCAAAACGTATTATTCCAGCAGGATGGAGCTACAGCGAACACAGCGAGGGCAACGATGGCTGTTCTCCGTAACTTGTTTCCGGGACGGATCGTTTCCAGATTCGGCGACATTCCTTGGCCCACTCGGTCCTCCGACTTGAGTAGTTGTGATTTTTTTCTGCGGGGGTTTCTGAAATCGCTTGTTCACGGCAATAAACCGCGTACATTGGAAGACCTAATGATCGCAAGTCGTCATCGCGTCACCCAGATTGATGTAGAGACATGCTGCAAAGAATTGAGGCCGGTTACCGTGAAAGGCTACAACAATGTATTGCCCAAAATGGACATCACTTGCCGGACATAATTTTTCGTTCATGAGTAAGTAACAAATGCTTTGATTTAACAAGTGTTTCAGTACCAATAAAATTTTTTTAAAGTAAATATTAAATTTTTTATGATTATTTTAAAAACATCCGGTTCCCGTGAATGAACCTGTATAATTGTGAAGTACAAATGTGGATTATGAAAAAAATTATATACTAACATTAATGATTTTGATTTGCGTAGTAAATTTTATATTAAATCTAAGCATATTTTTTGTACTTTTCAAATTCAATAAAGTATAAAAAAACCGTTTCAATATAAAATACTGGAGTACCCCATCGCGACTTCGTCCACAATATAGATATAGCTTCACTCGCAATCCTTTTTTAATAGCAAACTTATTTTTTTATAAATAAAAAATATTTAATCAACAATATTATATTTACATTTTCATTAACTTCTAACAAAACGGTAAATAAAAATTTTTATGAATTATCCTGAAGGAAAATATGATAAACAATGATTTTTTGCCCAAAACTTAAATAAAGGAAGATAAGAAAATTGAACAATTTTTCTTAGACCAGTCCATTTTATGAACGCATCAAAATAGTTCAGTATAAAAGTTCAATAAAGATAAACAAAAAATTTATTACAATCCTAAATCTAGCATCCCCATTGCGGCTTCCCCGTGCTCTATGGTTACTTGCGTTTCCCATCCCGATCAGAGGGTCATGGCTCGTTTTGCTCTCCCTTCCCATTTTCTCCTGTTTCTCTTTCCCTTACTTCCTTTTCCCCTTCCTCTTTTCTTTTTTCTCTTTTCCCTTTCCGTTTCCTTTTCCCGTTTTCCTCTTCATCTCAATTTTCCATTTCTTCCCTTTTTACCTTTTTCCCTTTTACCTTTTAAGATTTTTCCCTACATCCCTTTTCCGATTTTTCACTTTCTCCCTTCTTACCCGCGCGTAAATCGGTCCAGTAGTTTTTTAGTCTATAGCGGACACACATATCGTAAACATTGCAATGGAGTCATAAAATATTTGGTATAGCGTACGTTGCTTTTACATCCAACAGATAGCGCTCTTAATATGAAATTTAGTTTTTTATCCATTTGAACCCCTTAAAATGAAAATTTCGCGAAATTCTTTCTTAGTGCACGCCTACTAAAAGATACGAAGGTACCCTGAAAATTTCAGGTCTCTACCTATAATAGTTTTGGTTGTACGTTGATTATGAGTCGGTGAATCAATTAGAACATTCTCTTTTATATAAGAGATTCATTAATAATATTTAATCATCATCATCAGCCCCGTTAGCACCCCCCCCCCCCCTCCAACCAAAAAAAATCTATCTACGTGACTGGAGGATGATATGTATGAATGAAGTATAGTCTAGTAAAGACTCAGGTCGACTATTCCTGAGATCTGTGGTTAACTGAAACCCAACCACTAAAGAACACCGGTATCCATGATCTAGTACTCAAATCCGAATAAAAGTAACTGCCATTACTAGGATTCTAAGGTTTATAGAACTCACGATTTTGAAATCAGCTGATTTACGATGAGTTCACCATTTCACGAACCCTATAGGTAAATCTCATTTTCCTTTTTCTCTTAACCTCCAGAACCGCTGTAAGGTATTACTTCAGCGGATGATATGTATGAATGTAAATAAAGTCTAATCTTGTTCAATCTAGGTCGACCATTCCTGAGATGTGTGGTTAATTAAAACCCAACCACCAAAGAACACCGGCATCCACGATCTTTTATTCAATCCGTATACTTTTACTAGGATTTGAACCTTTTTACTAACGTGTACTCTCCCTGACTTTTAACGGAAGAAATATTTCATGACTCTATATGCAGAACCTAATAATATTATGTAAAATCCATTTAGGTTGTAAAACCGAACATATTATTTATTTGGCACCCCACCAATTAAGTTATCAAACCCATACGGGATGAAAATAATGTATTGTGACATGCTCAACAGCATATAATTATAAAAATTGACTGCATTGATTATTACTCAGTCAGAGAGATATAAATATGATAAGATAAGACAGGTTGAAATATAATTTTTACAAAATAGATAACATAAATATTAGGGATTTAATATCGTATAATATTATGTAACCAATAAATAGACAATATTATTAATAAAAATTCTGATGTGGACACACATGACTTCCTTGTATTCATATTAAATTACATACACACTTTTTTAAAAGTATATAAAATTTTATTTCGTTAAAAACTTGATATTTTTTTTCATTTTTTATTGTTATTATTGTATTATTATTTATTGTAATTTTTTTTTTTAAATCACAGATTTAAATAAAATAAGTTAGAAAGCGAAGAATACGATTTGTTGGAATTTTGTGCCTGATAATGATAAGAATACTTTCACCTTATGATTGGTTAGAAAGCAAACAATACGATTGGTTGGAATTTTGTGTCTGATAATGATAAGATTACTTTCAGCTTATAATTGGTTAGAAACCGAAGAATACGATTGGTTGGAATTTTGCGTCGATAATGGTAAGATTATATTCACCTTATGATTGGTTACAAAGATTAAAAAGTAACGGGGACAGGGAACATCCTCGTCGGACTCCCTTTCTTATTACGGCTTCTTTCTTATGTTCTTCAATTATTACTGTTGCTGTTTGGTTCCTCTAAATGTTAGCAATCGTTCTTTGTATTTGAACCTTAATTTTTTGATAAATGCTGAACATTTTATTCCATTCTACGTTATCGAATGCCTTTTCTAGGTCTATAAACGCCAAGTATGTTGGTTTGTTTTTCTTTAATTTTCCTTCTACTATTAATCTCAGACCTAAAATTGCTTCCCTTGTCCCTATACTTTTCCTGAAACCAAATCGGTCTTCTACTAACACTTCCTCCACTCTCCTCTCAATTCTTCTGTATAGAATTCTAGTTAAGATTTTTTATGCACGACTAGTTAAACTAATTGTTCTGTATTCTTCACATTTATCTACCCCTGCTTTCATTGGTATCATTACTATAACACTTTTTTTGAAGTCTGACGGAAATTCCCCTTTTTCATAAATATTACACACCAGTCTT
This sequence comes from Lycorma delicatula, assembly GCF_047948215.1. Lineage (NCBI taxonomy): Eukaryota > Metazoa > Arthropoda > Insecta > Hemiptera > Fulgoridae > Lycorma > Lycorma delicatula. The sequence goes on along the minus strand of NC_134467.1, from coordinate 40,293,632 downwards.
TATAATCTATCCTCACCTGCACTGCGCAGTAATTCTACAGGTATTCCGTCTATTCCAGGAGCCTTTCTGCCATTTAAATATTTTAATGCTCTCTTAAATTCAGATCTCAGTATTGTTTCTCCCATTTTATCCTCCTCAACTTCCTCTTCTTCCTCTATAACACTATTTTCTAATTCATTTCCTCCGTATAACTCTTCAATTTATTCCACCCATCTATCGACTTTACCTTTCGTATTATATATTGGTGTACTATCTTTGTTTAACACATTATTAGATTTTAATTTATGTACCCCAAAATTTTCCTTAACTATCCTGTATGCTCCGTTTATTTTACCAATGTTCTTTAATCCACTCTTCTTTTGCCAGTTTGCACTTCCTGTTTATAGCATTTCTTAATTGCCGATAGTTCCTTTTACTTTCTTCATCATTAGCATTCTTATATTTTCTACGTTCATCCATCAGCTGCAATATATCGTCTGAAACCCAAGGTTTTCTACCAGTTCTCTTTATTCCGCCTAAGTTCGCTTCTGCTGATTTAAGAATTTCTATAACTGTAGAAACAATAAAAATAAGTACCACTTATGATATATCGTTGAATAGCTCTCAATGAGGACTTATTACTGCAGTTAAGAAAAGATCCAAAATCAATATATCTTTGATTTTAGGCTTTTTTGAACACTTTTGGTTCAGTCGATTGCAATCAAAAGGGGAGATGGACAACTAAATCTTACAACATTCTTAATCAAAATTTCAAGATCCTACATCTAATCATTTTTGAGTTATGAGAGATCCGTATGTACAGAAGTCACGCCGAAACTAGTCAAAATGAATTCAGGGATGGTGAAAATAGATATTTCCATTGAAGTCTGAAAATTGAAATTTTTTGCAATCACTTTGCTTTTTCTTTACTTCGTACAAGAAAGTAATAATAATAATAACAAAATATAACGTTATATATATATATATATATATATAAAAATGAATGTTTGTCTGTCTGTATGTCACTTATGTCTTCCTAAACCGTTCATCCGATAAACTTTGGAGAATGGTTGGATAAATACCAGGGAAGGTTTCTGAATTAGTTTGGACCCGCTAGATGGCGCTGGCATCGAGGAATTTCGAAAAATTGTATTTATGGTCCGATTTGCCTCATATTCAGAATCCATTGTTACTTACATGAAAAGAATATCTCTGCAAAAAATAGACCCGCTAGATGGCGCTGGGGTTGAGATGTTTAGAAAAATTATATTTATGGACCGATTTGGTTCATATTCAGAATATGATTATTAGTTACGTGAAAAGAAATATTTTTGAAAAACTATACCCGCTAGGTTGGGCCGATGACGAAATATTTACGAAACAAACAAATATACAAACAGACTTTTTTATTCTACATGTGTATATATATATATATATATTTATATATAAAAGGCATTTTCGTATGTGTGTCCGCTAAAGACCAAAAAACTGATGGACCGATATACGCCCGGGCAAAAGGGACAAAGGGGAAAATGAAAACGGATAAAGGGGAAAAGGTGGAAAGAGAAAATGGAAAAATTGGAAAGGGTAAAAAGGAAACTAGTAGAGCGGCAAGGGAGAAGGGCGAAAGGGAAAAGTTGAAAAGGGAAAAGGGAAAGGAGAATAAGTGAAAGGTAAAATTTGTGAAGTTCAGTTTTTTAATTTTTTTATCTAATTTTCAATTGTATTCATTTAAACTCTCTCTCTCTCTCTCTCTCTCTCTATATATATATATATATATATATATATATATATATATATAGCAATAGCGAAGCATTGCCGGATCCGCTAGTATTTTAATAAAATTAGAAAACAGTATTAGTAATTCAGAAAATAATATTTAAACAATAAAACATTTATTTAATACTTAAAGGAATGTATCCAGTTTCCGAAATAAGACTCCTCCAGAGAAATCGATCCTAATTGCGGTTGTAACCAAAATTAATTATGTAATAATCGATCTTTTTACAAAATGCCTTAGACATACAAAACGTTTTACGTATAACAAAGAATATCTTAGGATTAGTTTAGTATAGCATTTACAATGTGAAATACGTCTGAAATATTGTCATACAATAAAACCTTAATTTTATCCAAAATGTTTTTTTTTTGTTTTTTTTTTTGTAGAAAAACTTAAGGATTCATAAGGTGTTTTGTTTTTGTTCAAATATTTAAATTGAAATTTTTTAAATTTAAAAAAAAAAAAATTAATTTTACTTCGCTATTTACGTTTTTATATTATACATAATTTCTAAAATAGGTTTTATTTTTACTTCCTTGTACGAAGTAAAGGAAGTATTATGATCGAGAAAAATTTTGGTTTTCAGATTTCAACGGAAATATCCATTTTGACCATCCCTGAATCCATTTTTACTAGTTTCCGTGTGACGTCTATACGTATGTGTATATATCTCGCTTCCAGCATCTCTTGGCGTTCATTCTCAAATCGTGTATAACTAAAGTAAACATGTACAAGGGGTTTCTTCCTCAGGACACGTTGGATAAAGGTCCGAGTGGTCCAAATAGCATCTGTACACAAGTATTCCAAATGTACCTAGAGAGGTCCAATGTAAGCATTATGCTTATAATTTTAAATATAATTATAATATAACCAAACTTAACCTACTCTCGCATCGCTCGGTAACCAATTTTTTGGTAGATTACATAAGAAAACTACCTATTAAGGGGTACCATGATTCGACTTCCAGAAAATTTTGAAATATCTTCGCGTTTCACATCCCCCAGACCCCAAAACCTCTGTCAGCTCAAACGTTTATATATATAACGATCAGCCGTAGAATTTTGAAATTTTGGATTTAAGACTATTGTAACATCTAGTTGTCTAAAGCGAGAGAAGCTAGAGAGTGGTATAGACCCTGATTTAGGACTCAGATCAGTAAGAGGACTGAAGATCACCCACCAAGGAATCAGAGTTCCATACAAAAGATCTGAGACTCAGGAGAAGAAAGTGACTTGAAGGGGCAAAGGACAGCCCCCTGCGGAGCCGTCGTGCGTCTGCACCTGTGCGGATGGACGATTTTGATGAAACACGTGGACTCTGGACCCCTGGACCCTAAAGGCATCTCCTGGGCCCGCGCAATGCTTAAACTGCAGGATTGACCCCGGTGGAGGAGAAAAGGCGAGATATTAGTTTTAGTCGGTAGGGTGCGGGTACACGTGGGCTCTTAATAACATCTAGCCGAACCCTTGCGAGTCCGACACTCCCCCATTTATGGGGGGGTGCGTAAATGGCATTTCTCAGACTCATCTATAATAATAAAAAAAAAAAAACATCTAGTTGTAGACGTCTCCTTTCGATAGGAATCGATTAAACCAAAAGTATACAAAATAGCCCAAAATCCATTTTTTGGGATTTTGGACTTTATTAACTGCAATAGTAAGCCCTAATTGAGAGCTTTTCAATGGTATATCATAAGTGGTACCTATTTTCAATGATTCCAGAGTTATAAGCAAATAAAACTTTAATTAATGAAATATTTGGATCTTACAAGCGGAAGGCACATCGACTTATTTTTAACTTTCTTTTTTTTTATTTAAATATATTTATTTATTAATAATTATTAACCTCTGGTTGTAAAAAAATTCAGATAAATAATAATTCAATAACAACAATAAAAAAAAAATGAAAAAATATCAGAAGTTATTAATGAAATAGAATTTTATATACTTTTCTTTTTCAGAAATTGTGTATATGTAATTTAGTAGGTGTATATGTAATATATGTGGTATCCACATCAGATTTGTTTTTAAGGTATTCCCAAGATACAATATTGCCGGTCGCGTGGTGGGAATGGTAGCGTCTCGGCATTTCATCCGTAAGTCTCGGGTTCGAATCCCAATCAGGCATGGCATTTTAACAAACGCTACAAATCATTTATCTCATCCTCTGAAGCAATACCGGTGGACCCAAAACTTAAAAAAAAAACTGGACAGTGAATACCATGTACTATAGTGGTTGGGGTTCAATTAACCACATCTCTTAGGAACGATCGACCTGGCTTTGTAAAATATCATCCCCATCTCACTGGACCGACGAGGCGGTTGTGGCACTAGAAAACGCTTAATTAGAGAGTTACGGTTAATGATAGATTTCTTCTCCGCCGTTGAAATTTTTGATTTCGGATTGTTGTAATTTCTAGTTGTGTATTTCCCCTTTTAATTACATACGACTGGACCAAAAGTGTCTAAAAAAAGTCCAAAATCAAGAAAGTTTGAATTTTTTGACATTTTCTTAACTGCAGTAATAAGCCCTCATTGAGAGCTTTTCAACGATATATCATAAGTGGTACTTATTTTTATTGGTTTTAGAGTTATAACCAAATGAAAGTTTAATTTATGAAATATTTGGATCTTACAAGGGGAAGAAGCCAAATCAGACTTCATCTCCTTTTTTTGAACTTTTTTTTTATTTTTAAATATATTGATTTATTAATAATTATTAACCTCTGTTAGTAAAAACCTGTTTTTGAAAAATAATAATTCAATAATAATAAAAAAATATGAAAAGTTTCAGAAGTTATTAATGAAATAAAATTCTATGTACTTTTCATTAAAAAAAAAAAATGTTTATATGTAATTTAATAGGTGTAAAAGGAAGTCATGTGGTGTCCACATCACTTCTTTTTTTAAAAATATAATAAACCTTTGAATTATAATTTATAAAATACAAATAAATATGAAAAATACAATTTTATATTAAATATTATTAAAAAAAAAACAAAAATGAATACTGAAAAACTGGAAAAATAAATAACTTTCACGACAAAATATTCCAAAAATAAAATGACATATTATGTGTTACGTGACACGTCTAAAAGCTGTGATTTATTCTCGTTTACATGTCAAAGTGAGTATGTAATTTCCTTTTATGTTATGAAATGTTACATCATCATTTCATTTTATATTAACGTTTTTTTGTAATAATGATAATAATAAAAAATGGTACTTTAATATCCTTTAGAACATATAAATAATATTACAAAAATTAATTTATGATTTAATAACTTTTTTAAAAAATTATTATTCTAATAATGTGTTAAACAAAGATGATACACCAATATATAATACGAAAGGTAAAGTTGATAGATGGGTGGAATATATTGAAGAGTTATACGGAGGAAATGAATTAGAAAATAGTGTTATAGAGGAAGAAGAGGAAGTTGAGGAGGATGAAATAGGAGAAACAATACTGAGATCTGAATTTAAGAGAGCATTAAAAGATTTAAATGGCAGAAAGGCTCCTGGAATAGACGGAATACCTATAGAATTACTGCGCAGTGCAGGTGAGGAAGCGATTGATAGACTATACAAACTGGTGTGTAATATTTATGAAAAAGGGGAATTTCCGTCAGACTTCAAAAAAAGTGTTATAGTAATCATACCAAAGAAAGCAGGGGCAGATAAATGTGAAGAATACAGAACAATTAGTTTAACTAGTCGTGCATCTAAAATCTTAACTAGAATTCTATAAAGAAGAATTGAGAGGAGAGTGGAGGAAGTATTAGGAGAAGACCAATTTGGTTTCAGGAAAAGTGTAGGGACAAGGGAAGCTATTTTAGGCCTCAGATTGATAGTAGAAGGAAGATTAAAGAAAAACAAACCGACATACTTGGCGTTTATAGACCTAGAAAAGGCATTCGAAAACGTAGAATGGAATAAAATGTTCAGCATTTTAAAAAAATTAGGGTTCAAATACAGAGATAGAAGAACAATTGCTAACATGTACAGGAACCAAACAGCAACAATAACAATTGAAGAACATAAGAAAGAAGCCCTAATAAGAAAGGGAGTCCGACAAGGATGTTCCCTATCTCCGTTACTTTTTAATCTTTACATGGAACTAGCACTAGTTAATGATGTTAAAGAACAATTTAGATTCGGAGTAACAGTACAAGGTGAAAAGATAAAGATGCTACGATTTGCTGATGATATAGTAATTCTAGCCGAGAGTAAAAAGGATTTAGAAGAAACAATGAACGGCATAGATGAAGTCCTACGCAAGAACTATCGCATGAAAATAAACAAGAACAAAACAAAAGTAATTAAATGTAGTAGAAATAACAACGATGGACCACTGAATGTGAAAATAGGAGGAGAAAAGATTATGGAGGTAGAAGAATTTTGTTATTTGGGAAGTAGAATTACTAAAGATGGACGAAGCAGGAGCGATATAAAATGCCGAATAGCACAAGCTAAACGAGCCTTCAGCAAGAAATATAATTTGTTTACATCAAAAATTTATTTAAATGTCAGGAAAAGATTTTTGAAAGTATATGTTTGGAGTGTCGCTTTATATGGAAGTGAAACTTGGACGATCGGAGTATCTGAGAAGAAAAGATTAGAAGCTTTTGAAATCCGGTGCTATAGGAGAATGTTAAAAATCAGATGGGTGGATAAAGTAACAAATGAAGAGATGTTGCGGCAAATAGATGAAGAAAGAAGGATTTGGAAAAATATAGTTAAAAGAAGAGACAGACTTATAGGCCACATACTAAGGCATTCTGGAATAGTCGGTTTAATATTGGAAGGACAGGTAGAAGGGAAAAATTGTGTAGGCAGGCCACGTTTGGAATATGTAAAACAAATTGTTAGGGATGTAGGATGTAGAGGGTATACTGAAATGAAACGACTAACACTAGAAAGGGAATCTTGGAGAGCTGCATCAAACCAGTCAAATGACTGAAGACAAAAAAAATAAAGTTTTTTATAAAAAAACTAATTTATTTCATAAAATGATTACTGTGATTAACGGAATTATTTGAACAAAGTAAACGTGCTTTAAATTGATACAATAATGTAATATTCTATACTAATAATGTAATAATATTCTGAAACAACAACGTGTAATGTTAAATGAGATATTTAGTTTTATTATTATTATTATTACTGCAATTAAGCCGTTGTAGAGTGGACGCGTCTCGGCCTTTCACCCGAAGATCCTAGGTTCGAATCCCGGTTAGGCATGTCATTTTCTACATGCTACAAAATTCATTATCATCCATCGGTAACTACAAAAGGGATTGTAAGATTGTTGTTGTTGTACAAAAAAATTATTTTATTAAATATCAAAGTTCTGTATGTACAGGAGCTAGACCATACCAGAGGATGTTGGGGAAACCTAATGGATTGATTCAGCACTTCAAATAAATAAAAAAATATATATATAACCTGACAAATATCTTACGCGTTTTATTTTCGTTTGTCTACTAATATATATATATATATATATATAGCTCTAGAAGGGAAATTATTGTAACCTGTTCAATTTGGGTATATGCGGTTTTCTCCGGATATTGACGTTTTTATCCCTAAGGAATCAAAAAAAAAAAAAAACAGATGAAAATTTGTCTGATATTAATATTCTAACGTACGTGTGTTCGGTATTAGCCTCTAAAACACTTTATATTTCCTTTCTTTCTTTTTCTATTTTGCCTCCGGGAATTACCGTTCAGGTATTACTTCAGAGGATGAGGTATGAGTGTAGATGAATTTTACAACTAGACCACTATTAACCAGACATGGCCAGTAAACAGCTCCCGTTATGAATTTTTGCGGCCCGCCAAAAAAATTTCATTATTAGTTTTTTTTTTTTTTTTATAAGCAATTGAATATTGGAAAATACGGGAATTTAAAAAAAAACTTGGCAAGAAATATTTAATATCTTCAGCTCAATTTTTATATTTATGAACAAACCATTTCTTTAATAAATCTAAATAAAAATACAAAAAATTCCAAAATAAAATTTTGATTACTTAAATGAATCGTTTTTATATTTAACATTTTTTAATTTTAGTATTTCGTTCGGCCCGTAAAAAAAATTTTCTTTCCAATTCGGGCCGGACGAAAAAGTTTTTATTCTTTTTGTTTAACCTCCGGGACTACCTTTAGGTATTGCTTCAAAGGATGAATAACCTGTAGCGTGTGTGAAAATTCCTAATCGGGAATCGAACCCGGGTTCTCCGGATGAAAAGCCGAGACACAACCATTCGCACCACGCAGGCCAGCAAATGGGCTTTTTATTTTCCTGTTTAGGCTCCGGTAACTACCGTTCAGATAATACTTCAGAGGATGAATGAGGATGATATGTATGAGTATAAATGAAGTGTAGTCTTGTACGTTCTCAGTTCGACCAGTCCTGAGATATGTGGTTAATTGAAACCCAACCACCAAACAACACGGGTATCCACGATCTAGTATTCAAATCCGAGTAAAAATAACTGACTTTAACCTCTTCTTTTTTTCCTCTCAGCTCCCCTGGGCCGGACCGACTTGTTTGTATTACGCCACCCAGGGGAGTGTCTTTATACTCAAATAGGCCTTCCCGCCTACCAGCTATATACTGACATGGCAGGTCGGCCTACCGGTAGCTCTTTTTGAGAGTAATCTTTTATTTTATATGCCCCTTTCAGACACCACGCCATACCTGGAGTGTCATGATGTGGTGTCAAGGTCTTTTCTCTATCTCTTGTGTACTATTATTCCCTAAACTATATCCCCAGGGGCTCATTGGAACCGACAGACCTCGGCATGCCGGCCCTCCCAGCTGAGGCTGTCCTCCCTTCCCTAACCTAAATCAAAAACCCAGTCTCCTTTCGTCGATGTTTTTCTGCAAAAAGATCTGTCTGGTGTAACACGCTATTTTCTTCCAGTTGGATTCCCGACTAGTCATAAAAGGTACTATAGCTTCAGGAGTCATCCCGTCGATCGCCATGTCAAATCTGAGGGCGGCCCATCTTTCACATATGAAGAAAGTATATTCTGCATTGTCGATCTCTACGCAATATGTGCAGATCGCCTCTGTTCTCCTTCCTACTTTATTTAAGTAATTATTAAGTGAGCCATGCCCGGTGAAAAATTGCGTTAAAAAGTGATATATCTCGCCAATACCTCTTCTTATCCACGGTTCGATCTCCGGGATGAGTTGTCTTGTCCAGCGACCCACACCGCTATTAGTCCACCTCTCCTGCCAGGTAGTATTGACTTCATCTTTGGCCTCTTGATCTGCTCTGCCCTTCGTTCTTTCACTCTATATCTCGCGATGAGGTCTATCGATAGTACTCCGGCGAGAACACAGAGGGCTTCATAGGACACTGTCCTATACGCAGCCACCACGCCTAGGAGCACTCTCCTAAGCACCCTCGCTAACTTCTCCTTGTTACGCCTGATATCTATAGCGTGACTCCATGCGGGAACAGCATACATCAACGAGGATACTATCGTTGACACCAACAATCTGCGTTTTGATGCTCTAGGGGCATTCTGCGTTGTCATTATAATATTAATGGTAAAGTACCATTGCTTCAGCTTTCCTACATATGTTACTTATATGGTCAGTGTATCTACAATTCCTCTGGAAGGACTCTGACTCTAACTTTAACCTACACTCACTATAATCTAACCGAATAATAATACTAATAATCTAACCGAATTTAACCTACACTCACTAATTAGGTTAGCGAGCAAAGAGAGTGTAATTTAAGTTTTATTAGATTACATTTATCACCCAGCGGGTGGGTCTAGTGGTGAACGCGTCTTCACAAATCAGTTGACTTGGTAGTGTCGACTACCAAGTCTCGAGTTCCAACGTTCAAATCCTAGTAAAGGCAGTTACATTTATACGGATTTGAATATTAGATCGTGGATACCGGTGTTCTTTGGTGGTTGGGTTTCAATTAACCACACATATCTCAGGAATGGTCGAACTGAGAATGTACAAGACTACACTTCATTTACAGTCATACATATCATCCTCTGAAATAATACTTGACGGTGATTCCCGGAGGCTAAACAGGAAAAAAGAGGTTAATATTGATTTATAACTTAGAATTATAAGCAATAGTGAAAATATATTTCATTTTTATATAAGCTGGGGGTATTGCAATAAGCTTGATTTTTCTTTTCATCTACAACATATATATATATATATATATATATATATATATTTATTTATTTATTTATTAGTTACTCAGGAATTAATATAACTGATGATGATTGTTTCACAATTAAAATGCATAATTAATTTACATACATATATATTTTTACATATACATATATACTTATACATATATATATATTTTTAATATTGTTTTCTATTTTACAAATTAAATTTTTTTTTATGATTGAATGAAAAATTAATTAACATAAAACAATTTATCACTGTAACAATAAATGTATAATCTTAAAAGAAAACTTTTAAAAACATATGTAAAAAAAAAAATAAATAAATAAAAATTATCAACATTTATCTAATATAGCATAAAGGTCATTTGAAGTACAACAAATGTTTAAATTGAAAAAAAAAGAGAGAAGTGTTTTTATATTGATAAATGATTAAATATCTTTAACAAATCATTTTTCCGTTTTAAATGCAATTTGTCGTTATTTCTTTTTAAAAAGAATTATGTTAAAATATTTTTTCTCTTTTGTAGAATAAAAAAAAAAAAGAATTTAATATCAACGATCATGTTAAAGTAATCTTACGACTAAGTATAAAATAAAATTTTATTCCGTACAGAAAGTTTAAATGAAATAAATAGGAATGACAAACAATAAATGCGGTCTAAACATAAAAAGAGTCACGTATTATATTACGTAACTTGTATAAACAATTAAATATTGTAAAAAAATTATTCAGATATACCATAATATGGATAAAGAAAGAAGATGGGTTAAATCTTTTTTAACATTATAATTAAGAGGTAAAAAAATAGCTGAGACAAAGTAGTTCTAATTTCCTGGTTTGGTGATTTAATCTTATATATATATATATATATATATACACAGAGCACACAAGTGAGAAGGATAGACGTTTGCCGTTGTCTTTGTCAACTGAACTGTCAGCTGGCTTTGGTTGAGGCGTTGGTGCGGGGGGGGTTTGTTGTAGACCTAACCCGATGACGTCATTCGATTACTAATAACATTTATATATATATATATAATACTAACACAACTAGTACAGTAGACACAGCAGTTGGTGAAAAGCAAACTTAAGCTCACGTAATATTTGTATATATATGTATATTTGTATATATATATATATATATATATAAATAAAAAAAATCTCTAGCGTATCTCTGTAGTATATATATATATATATATATATATATATATATATATATATACACTGAACTATATATATATATATATATATTTATTTTTTCCCCCAGCACTTTTTCAGCTACTGTCGGGTTTCTCTCTGTCTCTGTCACTCACTCTTTCTCAATCTCTCTCGCTCATTCTATCTATTTTCCTGTAACTCTGTCTCTCTTACCCTCCCACTGTCTCTCTCGCTAACTCTCTCACACTCTTTCTATCTCTCTGGCTAACTGTCTCTCTCTCTCTCCCTCCCCACCTCCCTTTCATACGGTGTGTGTGTGTGTGCGCGCGCGCGCGCGCGCTCGTGTGTAGGCAAATGCAAGTACAGCACCAGCTTGTCAAGGACTGACATAGCTGCATTATTATGTGTAAATTGCCGGTAAACATGTAGTCTTCAACAGACTCAAATCGACCACTCCTGAAACGCATGGTTAATTGAAACCCAATCATCAAATAACACCTGTATTCACAGTCTACAATTTAAATCTATATAAAAGCAACTTCTTTTACAAGAATTTCGAATTCTCGAACTCAAAAATCAGCTGATTTTTAGCAATGACGAGTTTAATAACTAGACTAACCCGGAAGGTTGATTATTTTTAACGAGAGATCTGTTCAGAAAATAACCGATCATTTTTTTTTAATTACGCGCTAACGGGTACATTTAGTGACGTGATTGTACTCCACATAACCTCTTCTGTACTCAGTGTTCTTGGGTTGTTGGTATCTCGTTTAGTTTTCGTGTTATTGTTATTTGAATGGAACGTGTTTAAGAATTAGTAGCGATTTTTGTAATGTGCAATTTTTGCGAGCAAATATAAAACATAAAATTTTATTTCATTAATAATTTCTGGTTTTTTTTCATACTTTTTTTTTATTGTTATTGATTTATTATTTATTACAATTTTTTTTTTACAATCAGAGGTTAATAATTATTAATAAATCAATATATTTAAATTAAAAAAAAAGTTAAAAAAAGGAATGAACGTGGGTTCTTACTGATAATTAGTAAATTATTCTGATTTTTTCTTCCCTTGTAAGAACAAAATATGTCATAAATTAAAATTTTATTTGGCTATAACTGTAGAACCAACGAAAACAAGTACCACGTATGATATATCGTTGATAAGCTCTCAATAAGGGCTTATTACTGCAGTTAAGAAAAATTCCTGCCATGCCGGACCTACTACCGGCAGGTAGGGAGGCCTGTTAGAATCGCAAGGACACGCCTCTGGACTGAGTCATGCTTGACACCAGATCCGGTCCAGGGGAAAAAACTTTCTACAACTTCAAGTCCTTAAAAGCTAAAATAAAGCTATCTATTTCTGAAAACCGATTATATATTCTTGCAAACCGCAATATTATTAATCAAAATTTATAAATATATTATTAGTTTCTGATCTTTTTATTGGAAAAACAAAACAAAAAATAAAAGGAAACGAAATTGATTAGAAAACTTTACCTATTAGTTACGACTTAAATATAAATTCATTTCATTTAGTTTGGTTTAATTCCAGATGAAAATGAATTTAATATAACAATGTATTCTATATCGATTATCCCATGCATATAAATATAACTTCCAAGGCTAATTACGGTTAATCTAACAATTTACTGGAAAATTAGTTTAGAACTTAGATTTTAATTAAACAAAGAAGATAAGCCTTAAAATCTAACTTTAGATAAATGAAAGGACAAAAGCTTAAACAGTTTTTAACATAAATCTTTTTTTATCAAATTCAATCTCCAATTACGGTTTTATCCTAGGTTTTTCTATTACATAACACGAATTAATTATATATAAAAGGACTATACAAATTTAAAATAAAATAAAAAGCATTTTGATTAAAAAACTAAACCTAAAAGAGAATTTTTATTATTAATTAATTTTTTGTAAAAAATAAAACTTTGACTGAACAGCAATTGGTAAACCACTAACTTTTTCCTGTTTAGCCTCCGGTAATTACTTTTCAGATAATACTTCAAAGGATAATATGTATGAGAGTAAAAGAAGGAGGTGTAGTCATGTACAATCTCAGTACAACCATTCCTGAGATGTGTGGTTAATTGAACCCAACTACCAAAGAACATACGTATCCACAATATAGTATACAAATCCGTGTAAAAATAACTGACTTTACTAGGACTTGAACGCTGTAACTCTCGACTTCCAAATCAGCTGATTTTGGAAGACGCGTTCACCACTAGACCAACCTGGTGGGTTTATTTTCCTATATAATTCTTTCATTAATAACTTACTGAGTGATTACGTAATTACAGAGTAGAATTCCTTTCCAAACCCATCGGGTTGGTCTAGTGGTTAACGCGTCTTCCCAAATCAGCTGATTTGGAAAGTCGAGAGTTACAGCGTTCAAGTTCTAATAAAGCCAGTTATTTTTACACGGATTTGAATACTAGATCGTGGATACCGGTGTTCTTTGGTGGTTGGGTTTCAATTAACCACACATCTCAGGAATGGTCGAACTGAGAATGTACAAGACTCTACACTTCATTTACACTCATACATATCATCCTCATTCATCCTCTGAAGAATTATCTAAACGGTAGTTACCGGAGGTTAAACAGGAAAAAGAGAGAGAGAATTCCTTTCCAACGAAAGGAATTCTACGTCTCAGGTTTGTTGTTGCAAATTTTTTAAATTTCGTGTTTGCACAAGTGTTTGCACTTGTACCATATTCAAAGAAATTTAATTTAATTTCCTTTTCCCAGAATAGTAATCTGAATAAACGTATCGATGAATGAAGATTCTTTCCAAAGTTCAGACAACTGTTTATTTTAATGAGTTGGATAATTAATATTATACTGAGTTTATTAAAAAGGTGGGAAGTTGTTGGTTTAAATGTAATTAACTACAAGATGACTATATAGAAATATAAAAAAAAAAAAATATCTGAAAAAAGCTCGTGTATACTTATGTACGGACGTAAGAAGATATATACTTTTTTGGCAGGAATAAAAAAGAATTTTTTTACGCATTTAAACAAATTTGACCGAGTCAAACGATCGATAGACGATATTAAATACTATGAATAAAAGTTTGAATAAATAACACTTAAATTTTATAGATTTTAAACAGTATTCAAATATTCGTTGTCATATAAAACAAAGTTCAGAGATTGCAGGAAAAATTAGTCTAAAAATTTCATACGAAAAAACTAAAATTATGGTGAGAGGCCCACTATGCATAAGCAAAGTAAAAATAAACAATAATGACATAGAACTAGTAGAGAACTTTAAATATTTGGGGGAAAACATCACACACAACCTCCAAGAAAATCCAAACTGGAATAAAAGAATAAATAAACTCATCAAAGCCGCAAAAAAAACACAAAACATCTATAACAAAAATGCATGTCCATAAACATAAAAATAAGACATTATAACTCAGTTATCCGACCAAAAATACTTTACGAATGCGAAACCATATTTGGACCGTACCAGACAAGGTTTACCGACAAACTGGAAAAGATTGAAAGACAGATTCTACGACGATACATCGGGAAAAACATTAAAAAAGACGGTATTTGGAGAATTATTCCAAACGAAGAGATTTACAATATCACGATAACTAATAAATTTATAAAGAAGAGAATTTCCTTTCTAGGACATATTTTCAGAACGGAAGAGACCAGACTTATCAGACGGATAATCGAACTTTTCTGGAACAAGAAAAACAGACCGAACTGGTTATAAGAAGTACAGAAAGAAATGGAGGAGTTAGATATAACCCGTTAAAACCTAAAAACGAAAAACCGGAAACTATGAGAAATTAAAAAATAAAGAAACAAGATTCCTATCAAAACCCAAGCCGGGTGTACTCTGAACAAGAAGATCTTAGAAATTACTGGTAAAAAAGAAAAGCTGAAAAACAAGAAATCAGCAAGAAAAGAAAGTACTTGTAAAAAAAAAAATGAACTAAAGTGATCCATTATGGTCTTAAAAGTAAAAAAAAAAAAAAACTAAGTTCATCGAATATATTTCGATTAGTTTAGTTCGATTAATTCTTCGGATGACGATTAAACAGGCACGAGGGTATCATATGAAAAATATGATACAAGTAGTTTTATTTTATAACAGTGTATTTTATCAAAAATTATATTTTTGGTAAATTTAAAATTACATATATACAAAATCAAGAATTTATCTGATGGGTGCTATTTGTGTCATTAAAAAATATAATTTTACTCATAAAAAATAATATTTAAATAAATATTACCTCAAATTTTGATACAAAATTTTCACAAAAATATATTCTGCAATATAAATAAAGTTTTATGTATACAAACAAAAATATTCACAGTTTAAAATATATATTTATTACGACTCAATATCTGTTACGTTTATAACACGTACCAAACACTTAATCGCATCGAAGGACTGACTAAATAAGACAGTAGACGCATGTACGTGCAAACTGATCCACTTGGGCCTGCCCAAATCTTCATGGTGTGTTACATAGGCGCGCACAACTTCCGTAACTTGCTGAAAATATACTCTGAACAGTTTCTCCTAATTCGTCAAAAAAAGTATAACTTCAAAAAATCTTGTTATTTTTGTCGTCAGAGAAATTTTCAAACGGCCCTTTTTCTTCATTTTTTTCACCTTCTCTCCTTGACCGGATCCTGTAGTTAAGTATAACACATCCTAGGTACAAAATAAAAATCAAACAGCCCTTATATCTACAATAACTTACTATACTGTTTTGATTCTGGAGATATTGATTTATATGGCATTTCTCCCACCCCATTTGTTCGCCCAAAAGCATAAGACCGAATGTTTGTGCCACAAACGGCTACTGAGCCTCGAATCAGTTTACCGATCCTAACTAGCTCCTAGAGCTAATCTATTTGCGTGAGCGAACTAAGCATGGTGCCACACACCACTTCCTTTGTGTCCCACCGCTCACTTTCACTTATCATATATTCTAAAATGGGTAGACGCACTCCGTCAACTACTAAAATATATATGACATTCAATAAATTAAATTTATAACTTCAAGACAGTAATTCGCTGCCTCGCCTAGATAGCTGAATGACATCAAGTATCTGTCCACCAATATTAAAGCGCTTGGAACTTTAATTGGCTGATGGCCAGCCATAATTCTCGGGTAGCTTCCCACAGCAGCGTGGTAGGAGTCTTTCCCTTAAATAAACTACTGATTCCGGTAGAACAAAGCAACGTCATCAAGGAACACCTACACGTCCGACAATGGGGCTCACGCCACATTGATTCGCCGCTTATGACTGACCAATTTTCCCCTTAATCTCTTGTTCCAGGTTGGCCTGAGTTCTGGCCCCCCCAAGTGCCGGGCAGTCGAACATCATATGTTCGTTCGACTGGTCCTCCTTGCAGACGCACAGCTTATCAGCTGCCAGGCAGAATCGAAACAAATATTGGTTCAACTTCGCGTGGATGGAGAGCAACTGGGCACCCTTTGCCCTTAAAATCGAAGAAGAGGCATACCATCCCCCCAAATCCTATATAAATCTATACAAGAACGTTCCCTTAGTTGTGGTGTACCATTCTTGTTGCCATGCATCCATCGCGAAGCTGTAAAGCTTCCTCCTTAGGCGAGAGATGGGCAACTGAATGAAATTTATAACGCATGCATTGTTATTAACGTTCCGCTCCCGTACAGGCCCGGCTCGAAACCGCATCCCAAATACCTCGCCCTCCCACCCTCTTCACAACTTCCACACGGCAGCCCGAACTTTCACCACTAAATCGATTAGGAGAGCCTGGAGGTATGATGGAGTTTAATAAATTCTCATATAAATTCCAATTAATTACAAAATTAGAAATTTTTGATCAAATGTAAATAAAAGCTTTATTAGAAGGGCGGGTAGTAATATAGCTTGTATGATTTTATTCCATTTAAAATATAGCGAAATATCGATTAAACGTTTGGTATAAATTATTTTATAATATATGATTGCTCAATATATTAAAAACCTGAATTCTAAAACCCGTGTTAAATGAGTATAAAAGCTTTTCGTTCGCTTCTTACGTCAGGCAGGGGATTTATTCAGCCACCTGCTACACCACAACAATTATTATTTTTAACTTTATATGAAAAAACAGAACATAATTTAATTATATTCATGTATATAATTAATATGATAGGAATGCTGAATTTTAATTATCATTTTTTTTTCTTTTTTAATGTAATTGGTTATTTTACAATCATTTAAGGATGGTTTCCAATTAATTATTAAATTAATATTTATGGATACGATTTTTGACCGTGACAGAATATTAATTTCCTTGTGATGAATTTAGTAAAATAAGGTAAAACAAAATATTTTAATTTAATATATAATTACATTTAAATATATATATTTATATACAGGATTATCATAAAAGAATGGTGCAGTTTTGAAAATGGTTTAAATTAAAACAGAATTACTTACAGTTTATGTTTTTTATTTTTAAAATTTGTCGTCTCAAAAGTTTTTTTAAATAATTAATAAATTTCATTATGTACGCCCTTAGTCGCTCTACAAATGTCCAAACGATTCTCAACTTCTCAATTCTTGAGAAGGATTGAAGCAGGCTTCATTAAACAGACTTCATTAATCCTGTTTTTTAAGCGTTTAGGTCGCAAATTTTTTGTGTATAAACGCTTTTGATGTACCCCAAAAAAAAAAAAAAATCGCAAGGTGTCAGGTCTGGGCTCCTTGGAGACCAAAGTATGGGTCCTTGGCGGCTTATCCATCGATCTCCAAATTTTTCGTTCAAAGCGTCCGTGACCGATGCATTGAAGTGGGGTCGAGCACCATCTTGTTGGAAATGAAGTCGATGAATGTTTTCGAGTTCATCCGGCTGAGGAAAGCAATAATCGGTTAACATGTCAAGATACACGACTCCATTAATTGTTTTTTCACCAACAGAAAAAAGGCCCTATTACACGATTTTTCATCACAGCACACCAAACATTAACTTTAGGCGAATCGCATTGTTTCTCAATAATTGCGTGTGGGTTTTCAGAGCCCTATATTTGTGAATTGTGTCTATTAACGCATCCGTTCACATGGAATGTAGCTTCGTCTGTAAAAATTATATCGTCTAAAAACGATTCGTTTTCACTTATTCTGTCCGACATTTCAACAGCGAAATTGTAACGTTTTACACCATCATCGAGTTTCAATTCCTGCAGTATCTGGATTTTATTAGCGTGTAATTTCAATTTTCTACGTCAAACTTTGTGAACTGTTGATTTTGGAATACCTAATTCGACGCTTCGACGGTGGATGGACTTCCCAGGACTTCTAATTGCCGATCGTCTAATTAGTTCAACCGTTTCGTCCGGTACACTTGGTCTGCCGGTTGATTTCTGTTTCTTAACCGATCCGGTTTCTTCGAATCGTTTGAACCAACGTGTTATGTTATTTTTGTGCGGTCGATCTCTTCCGAATTCACGTCGAAACGCACGTTGAACTAAAATTACGGATTTTAATTCGGCCATCAATAAAACACACTTTGGTTTGTCTTTATCTGAGAACATAGTAACTCACTAAACTCACCGCAACAACAATTCAAAAACTGATGTCGTGGTTACAACTGCTGATATATAAACTTTTGGGTTGGAGGCTTTCAGGGATACTGATATAACATCTAGAAATTTCCTTACAATCTTCCTATGAATTTCTGAAACCGCACCATTTTTTTATGATAACCCTGTATTTACTTTAAAATTGTCCATTTACATTTAATTTATAGTGTATAATTTTTGTTAAGGTTTTTTTTTATATTATAGAATATTAATTAATTAAAATTTTAAATATGTCAATTTATAACATTTATAAAATTATATGTATTTTATTTATTAATTTCTAAAAATAAATATAAAGTCCCTTTCGACACGCCTGAACGAAGAGATACGATTTTACCAGTGCTAATTAGGGGATAAAAGAGATTACCACCTTAAAGTTAAGAAAAACTTCAAATTTACTTATTACTGTAGTGATTCATGAGTAAAAATTTTTACATGTTTAGCATACGACAAGCCCCATTTTACAATTCCAGCAATACTTTGGTCATCCCTTCCGTAAGGGTTGGTCATATCAAAAATTGTTTCAGACATATTTCTAGGTAATGTTTAGAGGACTAATTACCACTGTGCCTATTAACGGAGGTATGATATTTTTGTCTTCGAAATCCCGTTTCTTCCACCTCCTAGGCCAGTGGTTGGTGATTTACTACCCAAAAAAAAAAATAATAGGAACTTTAAACGAATTCGATATTTTATTTAATTATAAAGTTATAGCGATATTTTGTTTTTTTAAAAAAAAAAAAACATTTCCACCCCCATGGTTTGATTTTGGCCGTTAACAAACTCGGCCGAGAATTTGGGACGAGTTAACATCAACGGAAAACATTACGTTTTCACTTTTTTGTTCGAAATAAAGGAAGTACTGTGATCGCAATAATTTCCGCTTTTCATGTTTTAACGGAAATGTTCATTTTGACAATCCCTAAATCCATTTTGTCTAGTTTCGGCGTGATGTCTATACACATATATCTCACATATCTCAAAAAACCATTAGCCGTAGGATGTTGAAATTTTGGATTTAGGACTGTTATAAAATCTAGTTGCGCACCACCCCTTTTGATTGTAATCGACTGAACAAAAGGTGTCCAAAAAAAGTCCAAACAATTTGGATTTTGGACTTTTTCATAACTGCAGTAAGAAGTTCTCATTGAGAGCTTTTCAACGATATATCATAAGTGGTACTTAGGTATTTTCATTGGTTTCAGAGTTATAGCCAAATAAAATTTTAGTTAATGAATAATTTGGATTGTAAGAAAAATTCAATTTGTCAGCCTCAGCTCGCACAAAAGCCAACCGGAAATATAAATTACGCATATGGTTAGAAAGGGTAGATTACGGGAAGTACTACTATCTGAACGGTAATTACCGGAGGCTAAACAGGAAAAAGAAAGGTATTATTTCACAGGATGATATATATGAGTGTAAATGAAGTATAGTCTTGTACAGTCTCAGTACGACCATTCCTGAGATAAGTGGTTAATTGAAACCCAACCACCAAAGAACACCGGTATCCACGATCTAGTATTCAAATCCGTTTAAAAATAACCGGCTTTACTAGGACTTGAATGCTGGAACTCTCGACTTCCAAATCAGCTGATTTGGGAAGATGCACGCACCACTGTACCAATCCAGTAGTTTTCAATCTATAATCTAATTGACTACAGCATAAAGTTATAAAATTTTACATTTACCTAAACAAATTTAATACACATTTTTCAATAAAAAAATTAATGCTAAATAAATGCTTAAAAGCAAATTTCATCCGCTTCGTTTAAACTACACAAAATACAAAATAATTACTTAAAACAGGTATCAAATGAAAATTTTATAAAACTTTCCCGAACGAACAGTCTTATTATTATTACTGTTCTTCCAATTATCAATTCATTTCAAATTAACGCATTCTGAAATTCTGGGAAGGACAATTAAGGGGCAAATTCAACTGTTTTATATCGGTTTTAAGCTGGGAAATCGAAAAAAAAATAGGTCCCAGAACTGTATCTCTCTTAGTTTCTAAGATATCCCATGTAAAACGCCAAATATAGGGACAAAAATTCATAGGGACATTTTTTTACGTTTTACGTATAATAACGTTGTTAAATTGGCAATAAATCACACATTTTTTAAACATAAATTGTTTTTTTTTTGTCTTCATTCATTTGACAGGTTTGATTCAGCTCTCCAAGATTCCCTATCTAGTGCTAGTCGTTTCATTTCAGTATACCCTCTACATCCTACATCCCTAACAATTTGTTTTACATATTCTAAACGTGGCCTGCCTACGCAATTTTACCCTTCTACCTGTCCTTCCAATATTAAAGCGACTATTCCAGGATGCCTTAGTATGTGGCCTATAAGTCTGTCTCTTCTTTTAACTATATTTTTCCAAACGCTTCTTTCTTCATCTATTTGCCGCAATACCTCTTCATTTGTCACTTTATCCACCCATCTGATTTTTAACATTCTCCTATAGCACCGCATTTCAAAAGCTTCTAATCTTTTCTTCTCAGATACTCCGATCGTCCAAGTTTCACTTCCATATAAAGCAACACTCCAAACATATACTTTCAAAAAATTTTTATCATTATAATTTTTATTATAATGATAAAATTAGCATTTTATCATTATAATAAAAAACAGTAAGTATTCTTTCTTCCTCCAGTTATTTTCCACTGTACATAACGAAAACGTTTTTTCCATCTGTTAAAAATTAATCTGTTTTGTTGTTAATAACATTCGACATATTTAAAATTTTATTATCTTCTTATAATTAAATTCTTCACAATTTATGTTTAAAAAATGTTTGATTTATTGCCAATTTAACAACGTTATTGTACGTCAAACGTAAAAAAATGTGTTTTTTGACTCTAGTTTTGGCGTTTTACATGGGATATCTTAGAAATTAAGAGAGATACAGTTCTGGGATATATTTTCTTCGAATTCCCAGCAAAAAACCATAAACAACTGAATTTGCCCCTTAACTGACCTTCCCAGAATTTCATAAAGCCTTAATTTACCCGGAGGAACTGAAACTCGGGCGAAAACTTTCACTCTGTATAACTCGGTAACGAAGTGTTTTCGGACCTATGTTTATATTAATTTTATTCTTATTTTTAGCCTCTAGAATCAGTTGTCAAAGTATTGCCATAAATTCCTGAATTACCCTATATATGTGTGTGTGTTGCTTCAAAAACACAAAATAAAAGCAAGCTTAAATAGGTTTAAACTTTACCCTCCAACTGATATATTCTGGGAATTTAACATGTTAACAATGAAACAGCTGAACGTCAATAGCATTGTTTTAGCCTACCCTACTAAAGAGCATTTGTATGTGTATCTCTCTCTCACTCTCTCTCTGTGTGCGTGTGTGTGTGTGTGTGTCATCCCCCTTAGCTTAGGCACCAGATTGCACCGTTCATTAGCGGCAAATCCCAAATTCGTTATTACATGTCTGGTGGTGGTCAGTTGTATATTTGTTATATTATTATATATCGATATATCGCATGTATATCGATACATATGCAAAATAAATAATAAAAAATATTTTTTTTTATTATTTATTTATAGGATTGTTTTTCTTCATAAAATAATCAAGTATAACCAAAAAGTAATTATTCAAATTAACCATGATACGACTGGAAAACTGTTTTTTCTGACCATCCTTTTCCATTTAATTTATTTTTCATAATTATTATTTATCGAACATTCATTTTAATTTAAAAAAAAGGAACTGCTAACTTTTTTTTATTATTATCAAGCAGACCTGGTAATGCTTCGTTACTGCTAGATATATATATATATATATATATATATATATATATATATATAGATTAAATGAACACAATTGAAATTTTGATAAAACATTAACAAAATAAAAATTACGGAACTTCACAAAATTTAACCTTTCCCTTTTTCATTTTTACCCTTTTCAACCCCTTTCTCCATTTCGTTTTCTCCTTTTTTATTTTTTTCCATTTTCCCGTTCTTCCCTTTTACCTTTTTCGATTTTCCCTTTTCCGATTTTTTACTCTTTCCCTTTCTCCCATTTTCCCACGCGTAAATCGGTCCAGTAATTTTTTAGTTTATAGTGGACACATATCGGAAACATTGAATCATGAAATATTTAGTATAGCGTGTTTTGCCTTTACGTCCAACAGATAGCGCTGTTTTTAACTGTCACAGGTGTGACATCTTAGGTATATAAATAGTAGGTATATAAAAACGAGCGCGTATTCGAATGCAAAGTTGTTTCAAAATTTCAAAGCAATCGGTGAAAAAATTTCGGAGATTTAAGATTTTGAACAAACGAAAATTTACATTTTTATTTATATAAATACTAATGTTTTAATTAACCTTATAAATTCATGTTTACGATTATTAATAAATATTGAATGTTTATTAATTTTAAGTACTGAGTACTGCGCAGCTGAAAGCAATAGTAGAAAACTTCAACAGTTTTTCTTCTAAGAAAATGTAGCTCTCTGCATTTTCATATAACAAAGATGGAGGCGTCTTCCTTGGTAAAATATTCCGGAGTAATAGTCCCCCATTCGGATTTCTGGGTGGAGAATACTTAGGAAAGGGTCATCAGAAAACGGAAAAATAACATTCTACGAAGAATGTTAGAAGTCTAAAAGAGGTTGGTGGGTTAGAACATTTAAAAAGGGAAATGGATACGATAAATATAGATGTAGTAGAAATTATTGAGGTTCAGTGGGAAAAGGAAAACGACTTTTGGTCAGGTGATTTTAGAATAATTAACTCAACTTCAAATAATGAGCAGTCAGGAGTAGGTTTCATAATGAACAAGAAGAAAGGGAAGAGAGTAGAGTATTTCAAAATACATAGCGATAGAATCATTGTATTAAGGATAAAATCAAAACCTAAACCGACCACGATTGTTAACCTATATATGCCTACAAGCGCCCATGATGATGATGAGGTTTAGTGTGTATACGAAGAGATTGATGAACCAATTAAACTCATTAAAGGAGATGAAAATTTAATAATAATTGGAGATTGGAATGCAAACATTGGAAAAGACAAGGAAGGAAATGTAGTGGGTGAATACGGGCTGGGCAAAAGGAATGAAAGAGGGTACCGACTTATAGAGTTTTACAGGAAGTATAATTTAGTAATTATAATACCCAGTTTAAAAATCATAATAGAAGAATAAACACATGGAAAAACCGGGTGATACTGCAAGGTATCAAATAGATTAAAAGTCCTACGATAACCAAGTTATAGCGGGGTTACACTGTATTATTAAATCTAAAAAGTTGAATTTTAATGTACAGGTGCAAGTTTTCATTTGTTGTAGTATTATTATGTTATATTTCTTTATTCTTTCGTCGTTTTTCTAAGATAGTACCTTTAAATTTTAATTGACCTCAATCTTTAACAATTCAATTTTTTTTTTAAAGACCTTTAATTTTTAAAAAAATATTTATAATAATTAAATTCCATTTTTAGAAATTTTTATTAAGTGGCTCTACCTTGTGCACAGGTTATCATTTGCAAATATTATATTTCTTAATTGTAATTCTTATTTTAATGTTGTAATTTTTACAAAGAAAATAAAGGTTTATTCTTTCATTCATATATGTATTTTTTCAATTATTAAAAAGTTAGATTTCTACCATTTTTCGAAGTTACACATGATTTACAAAATTGTTATTTATATATTTTATACATTTTAGTATACCTTACATTAAAACATTGGAAACAATTTGATAGCTTACATCGTTATTGCGTATTGATTACTATAAGATTTTAGCGGGCATTATGAGGCGAATCCAACGGCTGATCTCAGCCATTTATGTACTCCTAAAAAGATGTTTAATTCGAATCCGAAATAAAAATGAAAGACAAAAGGAGTTCATATAGATACAATTGTAATGTGATACTATAGGGGAATGTTAAAAATCAGATGGGTGGATAAAATGACAAATGAAGAGGTTTTGCGGCAAATTGATGAAGAAAAAAGCATTTGAAAAAATATAGTTAAAATAAAATTCGCATGGCATTTCTCCCGTCACTATCTCATTCGGTCGCCCTAAAGAATAAGACCGAATGCCTGTATCACAAACGGCTACTGAGCCTCGAAACAGTTTAGCGACCAGTGTCCTAAATAGCTGCTAGATCTAATCTACTTATCCACACGGTTGGTCTAGTGTTGAAAGCGTCTTCCCAAATCAGCTGATTTGGAAGTCGAGAAGTCCAGCGTTCAAATCCTAGTAAAGTCAGTTATTTTTAAACGGATTTGAATACTAGATTGTCGATACCGGTGTTGTTTGGTGGTTGGGTTTCAATTAACCACACATCTCAGTAATGGTCGAACTGAGACTATACTTCATTTACACTCATACATATCATCCTTTTTTTTCTTTTTTTTTCCTCTCAGCTCCCCTGGGCCGGACCGACTTGTTGGTATTACGCCGCCCAGGGGAGTGTCTTTAGACTCAAATAAGCCTCCCCACCTACCGGCTATATACCGGCAAGGCAGGTCGGCCTACCGGTTAGCTCTTTTTGAGAGTTCTTTATCAATATTGCCCCCTTGGGGACCCAAAAGGGCAATACTAATACACCACGCCAGACCCAGTTCGCCGCGACGCGGTACCGGGTCCCTTCAGTATTCAGTGTGCTCTTGCCTGACTGTTACCCGTGGAGTCCTTGGTGGCTCATCAGTGCCAACACACCGCAGCATGCTGGACCTCACCAGCAAGGCTGTCCACCCGGTCCTATTCTAGCCAACACCTTGTCTTCTCTCATCGGAGTATTTCTGTAGAACAACTTGTCTAACAAAACTAGCAGAATTATTCCAGTTTGACTCGCTTCTTAGCATGTAGTCTATTGTTGTCTCTGGAGTTATACCTGTGAGTGCCTTACTATGTCTAAGTGTGTCCCACCTATTTCACTCAAAAAAGGTGTGCTCAGCATCATCTATCTCGTTGCAGTAGTTGCAAATTGGCTCTTCTCTCTTGCCTATTTTGTGCAGGTATTTATTGAAGGAACCATGTCCTGTAAAAAACTGCGATAGGTGATGATCAACCTCACCAAATCTTCTCGACAACCGTGGCTTGATGTTGGGGATGAGGGTTCTCGTCCATCGACCCACAGCTTCCTGCGACCATCTTTCCTGCCAGATATTATAAACGGCATCCCTGACCTCTTGTTCTGGCTTGCCTTTTGCCCTCTCCACCCTCTTTTTTGCGATTAGGTCAATAGGAGGTGTACCCGATAACACGCACAGGGCGGCATAGGACACTGTCCTGTATGCGGACACAACACCTAGGAGCACACACCTGTGCGTCCTCACCAGTCTCTCTTTGTTCCGCCTGATGGTGATAGAGCACCACCAGGCCGGGACGGTGGTCGCCAGTAAACGGCGCTTTGAGGCCCGAGGGGAATTCTGCGATGACATAATGATGTTTAGGCTTTTTATCATCTTTACATACATATCATCCTGTGAAGTATTATGAACGGTAATTACCGGAGGAAAAAGAAAAAGCTAACCTAATTGCATGAGTAAATTAAGCATGGTGCCACACACAACTTGCTTCGTATCCCACCGCTCACTTGTCATATATTCTAAAATGAATAGGCGCACCCCGTCAACTACTAAAATATGACATTAAATAAATTAAATTTATCTCGTCAATACGCTGCCACTCCTAAGTTACTGAATATCAGCAAGTACCAATATTAAAACCGTCCACTAATATTAAAACTCTTGCAGTTTTAATTGGCTGATGGCTAGCCATAACTCTCGGGTAGCTTCCCACAACAGAGAGCTAGGGGTCTTTTCCTTAGATAAATTACTGTAAGTGGCCAATTTTCCCCTTGACCTCTAAGTTTCAGGGTGGCCTGAGTTCTGGCCTAACCAAGAACTGGGCAGTCGAACATCATATGCTTGTTCGAGTGGGCCTCCTCGCGGACGCACAACTCATCACCTGCCACGCGGAACCGAAACAGTTAAAAGAAGAGATAGACTTATAGGCCGCATTTTATTCCATCCTGGAATAGTCGTTTTAATATTGAAAGGACATTTAGAAGGGACAAATTGTGCAGACAGGCAACGTTTGGAATAAGTGAAACAAATTGTTTTTGATGTAGGATGTAGAAGGTATACCGAAATGAAACGACACTTCACTAACGGCACTATAAAGTGCCATAAATGGCATTTTATAGGGAATGTTGAAGAGCTGTATCAAACCAGTAAAATGACTGAAGACAAAAAAAATTGAATTTTATAATGAACTGTACGTTCGTTGAATATTTCGTTTAAAATAATAATTTTAATTAAAATGTATCTTGTTTTTTTAATTTTTTAACACTTGGAATGATATAACACTACAATGCTTATATTTAAAAAGAAAACGAGTTATTTTTGTTAGTAAAATGTATTTTTTAATCTCTTTTTATTTAAATATCCCTTATGAAAATATCAGGATTTAAAAAATAAAAACACGTGTTCATGTTAAAGAAAAAAAAAACAACACATGTAACGAGACATGACAATGAAATTTTGACGTTTTATAATAAACTGTGAAATATCATTTTTACAATAAGTCTTTCTCTTCTATATACATATATATTCATAAAATCTACTTTGTAAAAAAAGTATTAAAATAAAAGAATAAAAAGGAAAAATATTATAAAATAATATTTCAACATTTTTCCCCATTATTTTTTATTTTTATTACACCTTTTGAATCTAAACTGTTAAAATACTGTATCTTTTTATAATTTTTTTCGTTGTTATTAACTGTACTATATACTTTCATAAAAAATAAAAACATGTCAAAAATATTATTATAGAACATATTACGTTAAAATAATCTATTATAATTTTAATATAACATAAATAATAATTTTATTAATTATTACAGGAACCAAACAGCTACAGTAATAATTGAAGAACAGAAGAAAGAAGTCGTAATAAGAAAGGGAGTCCGACAAGGAGGTTCCCTATCCCCGTTACTTTTTAATCATTACATAGAACTAGCAGTTAATGATGTTAAAGAACAATTTATATCTGTAATTACAGTACAAGGTGAAAAGATAAAAGATGCTATGATTTTCTGATGATATAGTAATTCTAGCCGAAAGTAAAAAGGATTTAGAAGAAACAATGAACGGTATGGATGAAGTCCTACGCAAGAACTATCGCATGAAAATAAACAAGAACAAAACGAAAGTAATGAAATGTAGTAGAAATAACAATGATGGACCACTGAATGTGAAAATAGGAGGAGAAAAGATTACGAACGTAGAAGAATTTTGTTATTTAGGAAGTATAATTACTAAAGATGGACGAAGCATGAGTGACATAAAATTCCGAGTAGCACAGGCAAAACGAGCCTTCAATCAGAAATATAATGTGTTTACATTAAAAATTACTTTAAATGTCAGGAAAAGGTTTTGAAAGTATATGTTTGGAATGTCGCTTTATATGGAAGTGAAACTTGAACGATCGGAGTACCTTAGAAGAAAAGATTAGAAGCTTTTGAAATTTGGTGCTATAGGAGAATGTTAAAAATCAGATGAGTGGATAAAGTGACAAATGAAGAGGTGTTGTGGTAAATAGATGAAGAAAGAAACATTTGGAAAAATATAGTTAAAAGAAGAGATGGACTTATAGGCCACATATTAAGGCATCCTGGAATAGTTGCTTTAATATTGGAAGGACAGGTAGAAGGAAAAAATTGTGTAGGCAGGCCACGTTTGGAATATGTAAAACAAATTGTTAGGGATGTAGGATGTAGAGGGTATACTGAAATGAAACGACTAACACTAGATAAGGAATCTGGCCCTTATCTAAAGAATAGTAGGAACTTTAAACGAATTCGATATTTTACTTAATAAGAAAGTTATAGCGATATTTTGTTTTTTTCGAAAAAGCCCCCTCCCCTATTTCCATCAGCATAATCCTATTTTGCTCATTAACGAACTCGACCGAGATTTTGGATCGTTATATTTTATGTATCAATTCGAAAGTGATTGGCGCAAAATTACGGCAGTTATCGTGTCCACAAAAAAAAAACTGAAATATATATAAAAATTTTTAAAAAAATATATGTATTTGACATCGGATTCGAACTGTTATATCTATGGTTATACTAAGGCATCCTGGAATAGTCGTTTTAATATTGGAAGGACAGTTAGAAGGAACAAATTGTGTAGGCAGGCCACGTTTGGAATATCTAAAACAAATTGTTAGGGATGTAGGATGTAGAGGGTATACTGAAATGAAACGACTAGCACTAGATAGGGAATCTTGGGGAGCTGCATCAAACCCGTCAAATGACTGAAGACAAAAAAAAAAACCATGGTTACGAATCCGACACGTTCTCACTTACATAACTACTTGAGCGACGTGAAAAAAAATTAATATATAAACTAATATAAAATTTTTATACGGACACCACAAAAATATGTGGTGTCCACCACAATATAATTGAGTAAAGAATTGGAGGATCGTATCTCATTTTCAAATGAAATAAGTTTAAATGAAGTGCAGCAAAAAATACGTATAAAATTGAATAGAAGTAAAAGGAAATCATGTAGTGTCCACAACAGATTTTTTTATAAAATTAAAAATATATAAATTATGAAAACTTAAACAAAAATTTTAATTGTAATTTAAGAAACAAGAATTATTATAATGGGATATAAATTTAAATTTCTAAGTAAAAATACGTATAAAAATTTCTCAACAGACAGAGATGTACTGTAAGACTCACAAGAAAATGATTATATATATTCTAATAAGTAAATAACTCCAGTTAAATGGACTGTTATAACTTGATAGTTCCAGAACTTTGTTGTTGTAAGTATTAATTGAAATTGTTCTACTCTCCATGATGGCAAACATTGCAAATGAGAGAACAGTATTGTTTTCTGCTGTAATATCATATTCTCAGTTATTTCGTTTTAAGGCGTTGATTCAATTGATTTTTTAATATTTAGTATTTATTTATACCTCTAAAACATGTTTCTTTACTATGTTACACATTTTAATTTCCCTTTTATGATATTCAAACGATAATTTTGATTTAAAAATCTCCCTTTTTATATTCAGGAGACATGGTATGAAAACGGGCTTCATAATTCAAAACTAAAAGATACTAAGAGTAAAATGAAGCGCCGATCTATATAATTATAGTGTACTAGCATCCCGTCGCTATTTTGTCCACTCTATGTGGTTACTTGCGTTTCTTGTAGTGGTCAGAGGATGTTTATCCAGGTTGGGTCTGCCCTCTGGAGCTATCCTGGATAAGTTTGTGTTTATTAAACTTATGCTTGTAAAAATAATAAAGATAAATAATAATTAAAGTCTATTTATAAAAAAAATATACAATATAAAAATAGTAAAAGATACTAGATCTATACTATTATACAGAGTGTTTCAAAAATGGTGGTCTGGCTATACTTTATCGGGTTCTATTTCTAAAATTAAACAAAAAATATCCCTACGAAAAATGGCAATTATTCCTTCGTTCTCCCCCTATCCGTAATTTTGTTATTTTTATATAAAAATTTATATTGAAATCTAAATTGTTTTGGATTCTGGACTTTTTTGGACTCTTTTTTTTCAGTCGATTGCAATCAAAAGGGGAGGTGAACAACTAGATTTTATAACAGTCCTAAATCCAAAATTTTAATATTCTACGGCTAATCGTTATATATATAAACTTTTGAGCTGACAGTTGTTTTGGGGTCTGGGGGATGTGAAACGCGAAGAAATTTCAAAATTTTCCGGAAGTCGAATCATGGTACCCCTTAATAGGTAGCTTTCTTATGAAATCTACCAAAAAATTGGTTACCGAGCGATGCGAGAGTAGGTTAAATTTGGTTATATTATAATTATATTTAAAATTATAAGCATAATGCTTACATTGGACCTCTCTCAGGTACATTTGGAATACTTGTACAGATTCTGTTTGGACCACTCGGACCTTTATCCCACGTGTCCTGAGGAAGAAACCCCTCTACATGTTTATTTTAGTTGTACACGATTTGAGAATATACTTCAAGAGATGCTGGAAGCCTTGGGCGCAGAGGTCATGTTTAATTCGGAAGACACTTGAAGAATTATGATTAGAATGCAACCCCTCTACATGTTTATTTTAGTTGTACACGATTTGAGAATATACTTCAAGAGATGCTGGAAGCCTTGGGCGCAGAGGTCATGTTTAATTCGGAAGACACTTGAAGAATTATGATTAGAATGCCCTTCAATGGAATAATCAGCAATTGCGACTCCCTCCGGAGAAGGGGGCGCATTGCTACCTCCAAACAATTAGTGCCCCGTTGTGGCGTATTCCTGCTAGCCTATGAAGCGTTAGCACCGAAAGGACTTCAGTGGACGGTCAAAAGGGGAATTACGTTGAGAGAACAGGTTTTAAAAGCTTAGTCTCCCGGGGTCGGACCCAAAAATGGGTTGAAAAACGCTGGTCCAAACGGATATGGAACGCTATTCACAAATCCGTCCATAAAATTAAAACAAAATTTTAAACTTAGACCCGACATTAAAACAAACACTTGAAACACGCCCGATTAATAAAATCATACAGCAGCAAGGGACGCTGTCCAGGCTCTGCGATTCGAAAGAAGAAATTTGTGAAACTCCCGCCACTTTTGCGTTCCGTTCTGTTCAATGAAATACTATAGAATTATGTTAAACTGTGTTAAAAAAGTGAATGACAAATTACATGTCCTCGGACGACTGGGAATTCGACGCGGAAGAGTACCGGTCCGGACAGGCCCGCGGCTAAACGCTTAGAGGGCCCCCGATAGTGTGGGGGTTGTCTTCGTGCAATGAGGTCACAGGCCCTCCGTATACCGGCATCTGATGGCTGGATACTTCCCCTATCAGAGGTAATACTCTAAGATTTGTTCCAGAAAGGGGAAAAATGTACACTTGGAAGACCAGTGTTTGAATAAAATCGTCGAGTACAAATAAAAGATAGGTTAGCGAGCGAAGAGAGCGTAGGTTATGTTTGGTTATATTATATCTATATTTAGAAGCATAATGCTTATATTGGAACTCTCTCAGGTCACATTTTGGAAGACACATTTTTGAATAAATTCGACGAGTACACATAAAAAAATATTGTTAGCGAGCTATTTGAGCGTATGTTAAGGTAGGTTAAATTATATTTATAATGTACCTGCAAATACTTACAAATACCCACTGATTTGGAAGAAAAAAATTGAAAATAAGTGGCTGTCAGATTCTGTAAAAGAATCTACATTTTTATATACACAAAGTCAACGCTAACTTTTACGGCTGAGCAAGTATATTAAGTACGTGAAAATTTAAGCGCTGAAATTTCACATATTTCGCAGTTTCTTACAATTGTTAAAAAAAAAAAAATGGTTAAATGATAAGGTGAAAAGTAAAAGAATAACAGATAAATAAAATATAAAACGATTTCGATCAATGAACATGTGTTACTTAACGGTCTACTGTACCCAGTAATGTTTTTTTTTTTTTTTTTTATATAGCCGACGTATAAGATTAAACACACAAATAATATGTACGGTTTTTTCCTGCAATTGGAAGTGATTTATTTAAGAAATATTACTTCAAAGAATGAATACTAATGTAAAATAATTCATTATTTAGTTCATAATATTTTTGGGGCGTATCCAAATAAATATAAGACCAAACATAAATAATTCTTATATATATATATATATATATATATATATATATATATATTGTTACGTAATAGAATAAATATTATAGTTTAGAAGCAATTATTCAAATAACAGTGCATAAGATGCCTGTTTCTAAAGGAACTTTTTGTATCAATACAAGGCAAAACTAATTTTTTTTTTCATTTCTAATATAGTTAAATTACATTTTTTAATTTAAATGGTACAAAACAAAATATTTCTTAATGTTAAGATTACCTTTAGTTACAGAAGTATTATTATTTGTCGATTCAATATTACTGAAGAGTTTTTAACAGTTCGAAGTGATTATGAAGTAACAAATTTAGGTTAATTTTTAACAATGAAATCGTTGTTGATAAATTAACTTGAATAATATAAAACAAAAAAAGCACATTAAAAAATACAATAAAAACATTTAAGAGAAAAAAAAACTAAACAAATCTTTAAGATAACAACAACAGTGCGCTATATATAATGTGTAATAACGATACAAACGTATAAAATAACAAGCAACGGTCACTGAAGAACACAACACAACGCATATAAGTTGATGTCTCCCCCCTCCACTAAACAGTTCATCATACAGTTGAACGTTTAACATCAACACGACAATGTACAGAAGGCACCCTTTTACAGTACAACTTCATCAATCTGTTAGCACGTAACAGTTAATAAAAAACATTTATAAATGTATATACGTAACTCTATGTTTCAACAAATTATAATAATATGCAATTATAAATTTTACACTACATTTATGTATCACAATTAATCAATTATTTATTTATCTTTTTTTTATTTTCATAAATTTATACGTATAAAAAAATGTTAATGTTTGTTTGTTCAAAATCTTAAATCTCCGACAGTTCTTTACTGACTGCTTTGAAATTTTGACAGAACGTTGCATTCGGATACGCACGTGTTTTTATAAACCTAATATTTATATACCTAAGACGTCACACCCGTGACACGTAAAAACATGTTTTTTTTAAAAATAAAAAAAACAGCGCTATCTGTTAGATGTAAAAGCCACACACGCTATACTTTCTTTTCATCTTTTGTACATTATTATTATTATTATTATTAATAATAACAAAATTAAAAAAAGAAACGGATTGGTAAAAGAAATTCAGGTAGACCGAAGAAAACTTATTTTTTTTTAAATTAAGAAACCATTTAGGTCAATACTATTATTATTATTGTTGTTGTTAATATAATTATAACAGCCGCCCTCCGTGGCGCGAATAGTAGCGTCCCGGCCTTTCATCCGGAAGACCCGGGTTCGAATCCCAGTCAGGCATGGCATTTTCACACCCTACAAATTATTCATTCATCTCATCCTCTGAAGCAATACCTAATGGTAGTTCCGGAGGTAAAAAAATAAAAAAAAACATATTTATAACAAATTTACAGTAATAATATTAACTCAATTTACCTGGTACAGTAAACATACTTCTGGAGGCTAATTTTCCATTGTGTGGATTTGACTCTAATGTAACGTAATAGGTACATTCTGGTAGAATTGTTAAACCATCATGTAATCCATTAATTTTTAATTGACTGTACTCCGGTACGCTCCAGTTAGTAATTTCCTAAAACAGAGTAACATTAAATTATTACATTTCGTACATTAGGAACATGAATTTTTATTTTTAATTCAATTTAAAATATTTAACATAAAAAAGAATGTTTCAATATATCGAATCTTAAATTTAATTATAAATAAATCGATATTTTAATATACATTATATCACGTGAAGTTGTATATTGTTGTATATTTGTTGTTATTGTTGTATATTGAAGTTGATTATTGTTTTATAAAAATAGGATAAACTACACGTTGTCATTTTCTACATTATTATTTAAACAAATTTTTTATTATTTTAATACTTTATTTACAGTCGAATCAACAATTAAAGTCATTATCCACGTATCAGTATAATGTACCGGTAAAATTGTTGTCTCGAACAAACTCAGGTTGACTACTCCTTAGACGTGTTGTTAATTGAAACCCAACCACCAAAGTACACCGGTATCAAAGATTTAGTATTTTTAATAATCAAATGACATAAATAAAAAATTGTGAATGTTGTTAATGAACGAAGATCTTTTACCTAATTATTTTAACATTATTATTCATTTATTAAAACAAATAAATAAAATTTTGCTTTTTTTTTGTCTTCAGTCATTTGACTGGTTTGATGTAGATCTCCAAGATTCCTTATCTAGTCGTTTCATTTCGGTGTACCCCCTGTATCCTACATCCCTAACAATTTGTTTTACATATTCCAAACGTTGCGTGCTTACACAATTTTTTCCTTCTACCTGTCCCTCCAATATTAAAGCGACTATTCTAGTATGCCTTAATATGTGGCCTATAAGTCTATCTCTTCTTTTAACTATATTTTTCCAAATGTTTCTTTCTTCATCTATTTGCCACAACACATCTTCATTTGTCACTTTATCCACCCGTCTGATTTTTAAAATTTTCCTGTAGCACCACATTTGAAAAGCTTCTAATCTTTTCTTCTCAGATACTCCGACCGTCCAAGTTTCACTTCCATATAAAGCGACGCTCCAAATATATACTTTCAAAAATATTTCCTGACGTTTAAATTAATTTTTGATGTAAACAAATTATATTTCTTACTGAAGGCTCGTTTAGCTTGTGCTATTCGGCATTTTATATCGCTCCTGCTTCGTCCATCTTTAGTAATTCTACTTCCCAAATAACAAAATTCTTCTACCTCCATAATCTTTTCTCCTCCTATTTTCACATTCAGTGGTCCATCTTTGTTATTTCTACTACATTTCATTACTTTGGTTTTGTCTTGTTTATTTTCATGCGATAGTTCTTGCGTAGGGCTTCATCTATGCCGTTCATTGTTTTTTCTAAATCCTTTTTACTCTCGGCTAGAATTACTATATCATCAGCAAATCGTAGCATCTTTATCTTTTCACCTTGTACTGTTACTCCGAATCTAAATTGTTCCTTAACATCTTCAACCGCCAGTTCCATGTAAAGATTAAAAAGTAACGGAGATAGGGAACATCCTTGTCGGACTCCCTTTCTTATTCTATGATTCTATCGCTATGCGTCTTGAAATACTCCACTCTCCTCCCTATCTTCTTGTTCATCACGAAATCTACTCCTGCCTGCCCATTATTTGACGCTGAATGAATTACTCTAAAATCCCCTGTTCAAAAGTCGCCTTCCTCTTCCCACCGAACCTCACTAATTCCTAGTATATCCATCTTCATCCCATTCATTTCCCTTTTTAAATTTTCTAGCCTACCAACCTTTTTTAAGCTTCTAACATTCCACGCTCCGACTCGCAGAATGTTATTTTTCAATCTTCTGGTGACCCCTTCCTTACCCCACCCGGAGATCCGAACGGGGGACTATTTTACCTCCGGAATATTTTACCAAGGAAGGCGCCTCCATTACTGTTATGTGAAAATGCAGAGCCACATTTTCTTGGAAAAAAAAACAGCTGTAGTTTTCCATTGCTTTCAGCTGCGCAGTACTCAGAGGACTGAGCGATGTTGATATGGCCGTTTAAGTCATTGTGACTCAAGCCCCTAACAACTACTGAAAGAGCTGCTGCCTTCTTTCAGGAATCATTCCTTAGTCTGGCTCTCAACAGATACCTCTCCGATATGGTTGCACCTTCGGTCCAGCTACTCTGTATCACTGAGCACTCAAGCCCCCTCATCAACGGCAAGGTCTCATGATTCATAGAGGAGGGAAAAAAGGTTATTTTCTAAATAATGAATGGTTCTGTTTTGTTTTTTTAAATTTTTTAAAAAATTTAATCAACATTTACAGAGTGAACAACAAGGTTTGCAACAATATTAGTGTTTATTCTATTAATATTTTCCAACAATTAGGCGCTAACAATCGTTTAATTTCAAAGTTACTTTGACTGATAAGAGTCAACATTCAAAGTAACGTAGAGTAACGAAAGTAATATTCAATAATTCAAAGTAGCGAATCTAACAAAACAGCAAAAATGAGGATTTTAATTTTTCTTTTGCTCTTTCTGAATTTTATTACACAACAGAATATGTTATTCATAATTATGAATTCCAATTCATAATATTTATTTTACATTATTCATTATAGATTCACATAAAATGTTAACATCTAAAAAAAAATAATCTAAAGTGGACACTACATGACTTCCTTGTACGCCTATTAAA
Organism: Lycorma delicatula; assembly: GCF_047948215.1. Classification (NCBI taxonomy): domain Eukaryota; kingdom Metazoa; phylum Arthropoda; class Insecta; order Hemiptera; family Fulgoridae; genus Lycorma; species Lycorma delicatula. The sequence continues at coordinate 40,257,037 of NC_134467.1, read as the reverse complement.
TTACATATAACATTTTTAAAAGTACATAAAATTTTATTTCATTAATAACTTCTGATATTTTATTTTTATTGTTGTTATCGAACTATTATTTATTTATTATTATTATTATTATTTATTATAAATAAAATTATAATAAATGGACCGATAAATTTATAAATTAAAGTTTGTGCATGAGAATATGAAATGGAGATATTGTAGTATATAAAAAAGGATTCGAATCTGGGACCTTCAGATAAAAGACCGATAATTTATTATTATAATGCTTATTGTTACTTAGCGTAAATTGTTTTTTTTTTTTTTTATAATCAAAGATTAATAATTTATTAATAAATTATAAACACCGGTATCCACGATCTAGTATTCAAATCCGTATAAAAGTAACTGTTTTTACTAAACTCTGGAACACTTGACTTCGATATCAGCTGATTTGCGATTACGCGTTAACTACTAGACCAACCGGTTGGGTTAATCTTACAATGCTAACCTAAAATATTTTTTCTTTTTTTTCCTGTTTAGCCTCCGGTAACTACCGTTTAGATAATTCTTCAGAGGATGATATGTATGAGTGTAAATGAAGTGTAGTCTTGTACATTCTCAGTTCGACCATTCCTGAGATGTGTGGTTAATTGAAACCCAACCACCAAAGAACACCGGTATCCACGATGTAGTATTCAAATCCGTGTAAAAATAACTGGCTTTACTAACACTTGAACGCTGGAACTCTCGACTTCCAAATGAGCTTATTTGGGAAGACGCGTTCACCACTAGACTAACCCGGTGGTCTAACCTAAAATATCTAATCGGTAGAAATTCTACTTCATGTTTTCAAAGAAATATCGAAAAAAACTGCTTTATAATTGTCCACAAAAAGAAAAAAACTATGTTAAAGTCAAATATAAAAATATGATGTGGACACCACATGACTTCCTTGTATACCTATTAAATTACACATACACATTTTTAAAAGTACATAAAATTTTATTTCATTAATAACTTTTTTCATGTGTTTTTTTATTGTTATTATTGAATTATTATTTATTGTATTTTTTTTTCAATCAGAGGTTAATAATTATTAATAAATCAATATATTTAAATAAAAAAAAAGGGCGATGAAGTCGGATTCGAACCGATGTGCCTTCCTCTTGTAAGATCCAAATATTTTATAAATAAAAATTTTATTTGGCTGTAACTCTGGAACCAATGAAAATAAGTACCATTTATTCAGTCATCATTTATATAATCGTTGAAAAGCTCTCAATTATGGCTTATTACTGCAGATAAGTAAAACTTCAAAATCCAAAGATTTTGGGCTTTTTTGGACACTTTTGATCCAGTCGATTGCAATCGAAAGGAGAGTTACACAACTAGATGTTACCACAATCCTAAATTCAAAATTTCAACATTCTACCGCTAATCAGTCGTTTTTGAGTTATGCGAGGTACATACGTACGTATAGACGTCACCCCGAAACTAGTCAAAATGGATTCAGGGATGGTCAAAATGTATATTTCCGTTGAAATCTGAAATTTTTCCCTATCACAATACTTCCTTTACTTCGTACAAGGAAGTAAAAAAGTGTTAAAATGTTTGAACAAATTTCTATTAGTTTTATCATTTTTTAATAAGTTCGATTACTAACGTTCAAATTTGTTCACTTAAAAACCGGATCGTGTAACGAGTTATCTCAGCCTGTAGAATAATGTCCAACGAGGTGGTCTTTGTAATAGCAGACGTACCTCCGATGGATCTAAAAATACGTGAGCGAATAGACAGATGGATGTACACACCCAATAAACAAGCCTGGAATGTAATGCTGGAAAATTGGAAAAAGAGATAGGATGAGTCTACATCTGGCTGCTGGAAGTATGGGATCATCCCAGATGAACTAACATAGGTGGGTCTTTCAAGAGAATAGAGAGGACAAATTTTGGCTCACCCAGTTGCTGACTGGCCATGGAGCGTTCAAAATGCCTACTTGGCAAGTAGGAAAATAAGAGAAGACGCCGGGTGTGTATTATGGCCTGAAGGATACAATCAGACATTTATTTTTCGAGTGCGACAGGCGGGCAGAAGACAGGCTACTGATAATTTGGTCGTTATACTTCTTTGTAACGGAGAAAATTGAACTGTTACAGAAATGAGTACTGCAAACTGAATACTGAAATGAGAAACACAGTACTGCAGCAGAAGATGATGGATGAGAGAGAGAGAAAGAGAGAGAAGAAGAAGAAAATGGTAGAATATAAAATTTTCTAGAATGTGCTATTTTCTATCTTCTTCGTCAATTCTTCTTATTCTTATTCTTCTTATTTTTAGATTGTACACTATCTGATAATATACAGGGTTATTCACGGGAACCGGATGTTTTTGAAGTGGGTTGTACTCGGGCGTTCGTGGTAGGAGGGGCACGTGGCTGGTGTCTGACGTTTCCTTTGTTCATAGCATTTACATTTTAGTCGTTGAGATTGAGCCGTGGACGCTAGACCAACGCCTATACGCGTATGACAGTTTTGTGCGAAATGACGAATCCGTAACTGCTGTTCAGTCAGATTTCCGCCGTCAATTTAATATCCATCGTAATGCAAGTGTCCCTTCTCGTAACACAATATTGCGACGGGTAAACAACCTTCGAACAAGCCGTTCAATATTGAACAAAATACCACCGGATCCCCGACGAACTGCTAGCACTCCGGAGAACATCGAACGAGTAAGGGAAGCCATTGTCAGAAGCCCACGCCGCTCTATTCAGAGGAATTCAGTAGCGCTTCAAATGAGCTTTTAAGTACGGTAAAACAAAATCTGCATACAGACCTGCATTTCCATCCTTACAAGATAGACGTCGTGCAGCAGTTAAACGAGCAAGATTTCACGCAGCGATTACAATTTTGTCGACAAATGCTTACCGTTTTTGAAGAAAATGAAAATTTGTTATCGTTAATGAGTGACGAAGCCCATTTTCATCTGAATGGCTTCGTCAACAAACAGAATTGCGGGTATCGGGCAGAAAGAAACCCGCATTTGCTTTACGAGAGACCACTTCATAGCCCAAAGGTGAGTTTCTGGTGTGCAATAGGAAAGGTCGGTGTTATTGGACCATATTTTTTTTAAGAAAATGACGCTGCCGTAACTGTAACAGCCGATCGTTACATTGCGATGTTGAATACGTTTTTCATCCCTGAGTTACGAAACCGGGGAATCAATTTTCAAAACGTATTATTCCAGCAGGATGGAGCTACAACGTACACAGCGAGGGCAACGATGGCTGTTCTCCGTAACTTGTTTCCGGGACGGATCGTTTCCAGATTCGGCGACATTCCTTGGCCCACTCGGTCCCCCGACTTGAGTAGTTGTGATTTTTTTCTGCGGGGGTTTCTGAAATCGCGTGTTCACGGCGATAAACCGCGTACATTGGAGGACCTAAAGATCGCAATTCGTCATCACGTCACCCAGATTGATGTAGACATGCTGCAAAGAATTGAGGCCGGTTACCGTGAAAGGCTACAACAATGTATTGCCCAAAATGGACATCACTTGCCTGACATAATTTTTCGTTCATGAGTAAGTAACAAATGCTTTGATTTAACAAGTGTTTCAGTACCAATAAAACTTTTTTAAAGTAAATATTCAATTTTTTATGATTATTTTAAAAACATCCGGTTCCCGTGAATGATCCTGTATATATGTAATTATATCTTGTTTGTTACAAAGAGAAATTATAAGAAAAAACGAGGGCAGTCTTGACTGGCTTCAAGGCTTGTCCTCTCCTCATTCAGCCCGGGCTCAATGGGTTGAGTGGGACAAGACAACCAGGGCAAAGAGACATTTGAGGATCTATAGGGGTCATCACTGCTGCTAATATAACCAGTACTCTTTAATTCATTCAAGAATTCCCACAAGTGTACAGCATTCTCTGTATAATGGTGAAAAGCTGGTATCAGAACTTGTGAAAGGAAGGAGTTTTAGTTGGTAAGAGCCCGACAGTTGCCGTCTGTAAACACAGGCGGCAGCTAGGAGAGCTTTCCTGTTCACCGACAAAAAAAATCTCTCCTCAAATAATAGAAGATTTTTTTAATCATATGATTTAATTAGTATGAATTATTAAACAGTATGTATTAAAAGAAATTGCAATTTAATTTACTTTTTACCGATGTAAAGGATTGTAATCACGAAAAATTTTAGATTTTCAGATTGCAACGGAAATATCCATTTTGACTAGTTTCAGCGTGACGTCTCTACGTACGTATGTATAACTCAAAAACAATTAGCCATAGTATGTTAAATTTTTGATTTAGGACTGTTATAACATCTAATTGTGCAACTCCCCTTTTGGTTGCAATCGACATGATCAATAATACCCAAAAAAAACCAAAATCCAAAAAAAAAATTGGACTTTTTTTAACTGTAGAAATAAGCTCTCATTCAGAACATTTCAACGATATATCATAAGTGGTACTTATTTTCATCGACTCCAGAGTTATAGCCAAAAGAAATTTAAATTAATGAATTATTTGGATTTATAAGAGGAAGTCAAATCGGTTCGAATCAGACTTTATCTTCATTCAGATAGATTTCATAAGAAATTTACCTATTTTAATGGGTACCATAGTTAGAGTCCCAGAAAATTTCGACATATTTTCGCGTTTAACATCCCTCAGACCCCAAAACCTAAAAGTTTAATAAAACTCGGTCTTTCATCTAAAGGTTCCAGATTCGAATCCTGGTTAGGCATGGCATTTTTTATATACTACAATATCACCATTTCATATTCTCATGCACAAACTTTAAATGTAAAGAATCAGCCATGCTGTCAAGGCTGCTCTCTTTTTTTCTTATAATTCCTCTTTGTAACAAACAAGATATACTTATAATTACATATATACATTGTCACATAATGTACAATCTAAAAAAAGAAAATTTTGATAAAGAAGATAGAAAATATATATGTTACGGTAAAACCCCGAATACCGGTAAATCTTAAGTTTTACCGGTAAGTTCTAACGATATTGGAAAGTTGGTACCACGTTACGACAAATGTCGTAAATCGGAGTGGCGACTATGTACAGAAATAGCGTAACTATGTAAGTACTTGTTGCAAATAAAAAATGTATTATTTTCACTGTGGTTTTAATTTCGTGACCGTTCGGACCTTGAAAAAAAAAATAACTCTCGTAGATTAGGTGAAACATCTGATTATTTAATATTAATTGAAAATTATAATTTAGAATCGTATTATTTTTGGATTTTCTAGTTTAATTTTTTTTAATTATTCTGGAATTTCTGTTTAATTTTATCTAAATTAAAGTTAACTACAGTGTGACTAAAAAATAGACCCTCACAAGAACAACATATATACTGAGGCACACATGCCCGATCTTTAATAAATAGCAAAAATTCGTATCTTTTAATTCATTACTCCTCTAATTTTGTCGGACAATATTCTCCCAAAATCGTAAAAGGAAATCAGGTGGTGTTCACATCAGCTTTTTATGGTTCGTTAACACAATACATAAAAAAATAATTTTTAATTTTTTAAATTCTATTAATTCTGTTGATCTCATAACGAAAAATAAAAAAAGTAACCAGAAATGAAAACAAAATGTGTACAAAATTTAATTAAAAATATTTTTTTTTTTATAAAATTATTTAGTAAGATAAAATCACAAGAATAAATGTATCCATTGTTTTGTAATGAATGAGTTATTAATAAAATTTCTTCGTGTAAACTATGCAGCTATTTTTTATAGAACATGATTTAGTCAACTCTCAAAATACTATTACGGCGCTGTAAAATATACGATAAGCTCTTTGTTTAAATTGCTTATTTAATCCGTTTAACTTTACTTTATAAGTTTTAAATCATAAAGTTTTAATCATAAATTTATAAGTTTTTAACTTATAAAGTTTACTTGATAAATTTTACACCTGAACTAGTTTTTAATTTTTAAATGTCCTTTAATTTCCAATGAAAAATTTTTATTAAAGTAATAGTAAAATATTATTTCGTTCATTTAATAATTAAATACCAGTGCTAAAATAATAGGGAAATTTTGATTTAAATATTAACGATATTTTTTCACTAACAGCATTCAGAATTATATAATTTTTGTTATTTAATTATTAAAAAAAAAATATATATATAAGAATTATTCATTTTACAACATAATTTACATTATTTTTATTATATGTTTATTAATTATTTCTTTTAATTAATTCTAGAACTATCCGCTAAAATAAATTAAACAAAATATGAATTTGTTTTTCTTTTAAACATTTTAAATGAATAAAATATAATTATATTTTAATGTATAATAATGTATTTTCAATGTTTACTAGTAGACTCGGCAATGCTTCACTACTGCTAGATACGAGTATATATATATAAATGTAGAGAGAAAAGGAGATAATACAGAGATAAAAGAACAATTTAAATGGAAGTAAAACTTGAACGATCGGAGTACCTGAGTAGAAAAGATTAGAAGCTTTTGAAATGCGGTGCTATAGGAGAATGTTAAAAATCAGATGGGTGGATAAAGTGACAAATGAAGAGGTGTTGCGACAAATAGATGAAGAAACAAGCATTTGAAAAATATAGCTAAAAGAAGAGACAGTCTTATAGGCCACATATTAAGGCATCCTGGAATAGTCGCTTTAATATTGGAGGGACAGGTAGAAGGAAAAAAATATGCAGGCAGGCAACGTTTCGAATATGTAAAATAAATTGTTAGGGATGTAGGATGTAGGGGGTATATCGAAATGAAATGAATAGATAGGGAATCTTGGAGAGCTGCATCAAACCAGTCAAATGACTGAAGACAAAAAAAAAATATATATATATATATATAGATTAAATGAAAACGTTTAATAAACATTAACAAAATGAGCATTACGGAATTTCCAAAAATTAACCTTTTCCTTTTCACCCATTCTCCCTTTTCCCCATTTCCCTTTTTCCCATTTTCATTTTTTACCATCTTCTTGTTTCTTTCTACGTTTCCTATTTCCTTCCCTACCCCTTTCTTTACCAGTTTCCCTTTTTCCTTTCCCTGTTATTTAATATCCTTTCCCCTTTCCATTTCCTTTTTCATTTACCCCTTCTTCTCTTTTTACCTTTTTCCCTTATCCGATTTATTCCTATTTCCCCTCTCCGACGTTTCATTTTCTTCCTTTTCCCCGCGCGTAAATCGATCCAGTAGTTTTTAGTCTACAACGGACACATACATCGGAAACATTGAAATGGAATCGTAAAACATTTATTATAGCGTATATTGCTTTTACGTCCAACAGATAGCGATGTTTTTATAAAAAAATCATGTTTTTATCTGTCACAGGTGTGACATCTTAGGTATATAAAAACACGCGAGTATTCGGTTACAACGTTGTGTCAAAATTTCAAAGAAATCGGTTAAGAATTTTCAGAGATTTAGTATTTTGAACAAACGATCATTTACTTTTTTATTTATATAGATTTTTTAATCCGATTGCACTCGCAATTATTTTTTTGCAATCTCGAATTATGTCGTGGCATAAAAAGGTTGATAAACTCTGCTCTAGAGGTATGATACAACGAAAGTTAAATGTATATGTGTGTAATATTGTCAACACTTTTATTTTAATTAACAGTGAAAAAAAGTAATCGATATTTATTACTAAAAGTTTATAAAAAATAATTGAACAGAAAAATAATATCGATTGTAAATTATACTATTAAAACGATAAATTTAATTTAATAATTAATCCAGCTATCTCACTAATTCAAATTCTGTAATTCACTTGCTACTCCCATTAGTATTACCACACCCGGTGATAAAAGAGAATGGTTCCTAATCTAACTACGAACGTGTAAGTGAGAATTCTCCAGTCCACTTCAATCGATGCGTTAGATTAAAGCGCTTGTCTTTAACACTGCAATCAAACGATATTAGAATTTTATAATGTTTAATATATATATGTGTTTTTCCGTTACTTTTTAATCTTTACATAGAACTAGCAGTTAATGATGTTAAAGAACAATTTAGATTCGGAGTAACAGTACAAGGTGAAAAGATAAAGATGCTACGATTTGCTGATGATGTAGTAATTCTAGCCGAGAGTAAAAAGGATTTAGAAGAAACAATGAACGGCATAGATGAAGTCCTACGCAAGAACTATAACATAAAAATAAACAAGAACAAAACAAAAGTAAAGAAATGCAGTAGAAATAACAAAGATGGACCACTGAATGTGAAAATAGGAGGAGAAAAGATTATGTAGGTAGAGGAATTTTGTTATTTGGGAAGTAGAAATACTAAAGATGGACGAAGCAGGAGTTATATAAAATGCCGAATAGCACAAGCTAAACGAACCTTCTGTAAGAAATATAATTTGTTTATATCAAAAATTAATTTAAACGTCAGGAAAAGATTTTTGAAAGTATACGTTTGGAGCGTAGCTTTATATGGAGGTGAAACTTGGACGATCGGAGTACCTGAGAAGAAAAGATTAGAAGCTTTTGAAATGCGGTGCTATAGGAGAATGTTAAAAATCAGATGGGTGGATAAAGTGACAAATGAAGAGGTATTGCGGCAAATAGATGAAGAAAGAAGCGTTTGGAAAAATATAGTTAAAAGAAGAGACATGACTTATAGGCCACATACTAAGGCATCCTTGAATAGTCGCTTTAATATTGGAAGGACAGGTAGAAGGGAAAAATTGTGTAGGCAGGCCACGTTTGGAATATGTAAAACAAATTGTTAGGGATGTAGGATGTAGAGGGTATACTGAAATGAAACGACTAGCACTAGATAGGGAATCTTGGAGAGCTGCATCAAACCAGTCAAATGACTGAAGACAAAAAAAAAAATTAGTTTTTAATTTGTATTAATACATTTGAAATAAATTATTAATCAAATGTTTTATTCAGTTTAGTAAATAGTAAAATAATACATTATAGCATAGATCACGTAAGAAATGAATAAAATATGCTACTTCCAAGAATAACAATAAAAGAGATGTTCAATTATTTTATAAGGCAGATCAAGGGTACCCGTGTGTTAAAATTTTGATAAAAACAATTATTATAAAATAGAAAATATACTTTATTTAATCCCATATTAATTATTTTAAATATAACAAATATTAAATTTAAAAAAATAAGCAACTTTAATAATAAAAATCAAAAGAGTTGAGATACAAAAAAAAAATAAAAAATCGGGTGGATTAGTGTCGGTGGGCGCACGGCCGTTGGCTTAACGTTAAACGTTACAGACCTTGGATGAAGTTCCTCTAAACTACCAAGAGTTAAATGAGAGAGCCACCATCGTATTTTTGAACAAAACTGAAAGTTTACAGTGGAAAATTTTATTTCTTTCATTTGTCCAACTCTTCAGAAAAATTGACCAGTCTGTATGTCAGATAGTCACTTTTAGTGTATCAAATTGAAATAAAAACGAAACATAGACTGTGTACTAAATTTCATTTTTAACATAAAACAGATACTAAATGGTACATGATATTTATTTCGACTAATATTCGACGATAATTTTGTTTGAGAAGTAACAGACATAAGCAGCGGTAGAGGTGTTCGCGCCGTTGGCGTGGTTTACTAAGCGCGGCGTGCCAGATTTACGACGTTCCCGAAACAGTCCTGTTCGCTAGGCACCGGATATCGGGATACCTGTGCGTGGCCCATAATTATCCCTTTCCAACCATATACGTAATTTATATTTCCGGCTGGCGTTTGTGCGAGCTGAGGCTGACAAATTGAATTTTATATTTTTTTACACGTTTACTTTAATTTTTTATACATAAATATTGTCAAAAATACACTAATTATTACATAAATCGATACATCTTGACAAAATGTAGATATAAACATACGAATTACCGCGCTATCACGTTTAAGTCGTGAGCTACACTGAATGGAAATGAGCGAGAGCCTCAGTTTTGGCCGATCTTCACTGTGCCTTCTTCCCGCCAACCCATTCAACAGTGATCCAAATTGAAAGTCGTATACACGAACTGACTATGTATGTTATAAAATGACACCGAATTTACGTTTCTGAGTTTAATAGTTAGGGAGTTATTAAGGCAGGAAACCTTTTCGAAACGATACTAAATTTCTGTTATGGTACCCGTATTTTTCGGTGTGATTTTAAAGACGTTTCACGTCAAAAATATATTTTTTAGACTTGAAGAATAACTTAAAAAACAAAATTTTTAAAAGTATTTGTAAATACGAGAAGTAAGCTTAAAAAATTTGTTGAAATAATATTTTCTCTAAATCTAACAACCATTTTAATAAAGAGACTACAAAAGAAAATTTTTCAAAAAATATATTTTGTTTTAACCTCGGGTTCTATAATTTAAAATTTTTTTATATGCGTATCTTAAGAGATCTATATGAAGTATATACACTTTTACAAAATTTTCGAAAAATATTTAAACCTAACGAAGAAAGAGCAAAATAACAAAGAATATACATTTCAATTTTAAGAGGTGTGGGTTGAATTTTTTTTAATATTATTTATACAGAGTGTACCACAATGAAACAGAGAAGGTTTCAGGACATATTGTACTGCCAAAAATAATTTAAAAAATTCATATAAACATAGGTCTAGGTTAGCGAAATATTTCGCCAGGATTTCAGCTCTTTAAGCCGAAATTAAGAAGTGAATTTGGTGGTTTCTTATCTAATTTGAGTTGGAAAATAGGAGCCAGAAGTGTAACTCTAGTAGTTTTTAACGTAAAAGTTTTCTTAACTGCAGTTAAAAGCCATCACTGAGAGTTTTTCAGCGAAATCTCATAAATGGTACTTATTATCATTGGTTCCAGAGTTATAGCTTAATAAAATTTTAATTAATGAAGTATTTGGAACTTATAAAGGGAAGGAAATTGGTTCGATAAGACCTTCATCTCCTTTTTATTTATTTTTTTTAATTTAAATGTATTGATTTATTAATAATTATTAACCTCTGGTTGTACAAAATATTTTACGATAAATATTAATTCAATAATAACACTAAAAAAAAAAAAAAATATGAAGAAATATCATAAGTTATTAATGAAATAAAATTGTATGTACTTTTCATTCAAAAAAAAAAAAAATGTATATATGTAATTTAATAGGCGTACAAGGAAGTCATGTGGTATCCAGATCAGATCTGTTTTTCATTGGTATACTTCACTTACTATTGTTGTTTTTTGTTCTCGATGACTCGTAGGAACCCCATTTACAGGCAAAGTCTCGGGCTCGCTACCAGGTTACAGCAAGATGTTATAAAGTATGTATTTTGTACCTGCGCACTACCGACTAGACCGCCTATCTTACCAATCCCCCCTCCAATTAAGTCCAGCAATTAAGCACTATGCAGCCGCGGGAAGTGCCTTTGAGTTCAGGGGATCCAGAGTCTCAGTGCGTCGTCACCGCCGCCCATCTATACAGGCACGGACGAACGGTGGCTCCGCAGGGGGCTGTCCTTCACCTCTTCACTCCTCAACCTTTCAGGTGGACTCCTGTCTTGTTTCATTCAGTCGGCGCTCCACCTGGCTGTCTCTTGCTTCTTAGTCAAGTATATTCCAGGCCAGTGAGGATATCACATTCTATTGCCCACTTATTAATGCTTGAAAAAATTTACTTAAATGAATAATCACATTTTCTCCCATTGGCAAAATCTATACCGGAATTGGTTAATATTATATGCGTACTAGGCTATGGTTTTTTACTGAGACATTTGCTTCGGTGGCATTTTGACTGAGGCCTAGTCTGTGACTGTGACATATAATCATTGTCCGGGAATTAACAAGACGAACCCGCCGGGTTGGTCTAGTGGTTAAACTCGTCATTGCAAAATCAGCTGACTTCAAAGTCGAGAATTCTAAAGTTCAAACCCTAGGAAAGGCAGTTACTTTTATACAGATTTGAATATTAAATCGTGGGTATCGTAGATCCATCGCGTTGGTCTAGTGTTAAACGCGTCTTCCCAAATAAGCTCATTTGGATGTCGAGAGTTCCAGTAGTTCAAGTCCTAGTAAAGTCAGTTATTTTTACACGGATTTGAATACTAGATCGTGGATACCGATGTTCTTTGGTGGTTGGGTTTCAATTAACCACACATCTCTGGTATGGTCGAACTGAGAATGTACAAGACTACACTTCATTTACACTCATACATATCATCCTCGGAAGTATTATTTGAAAGGTAATTACTGGAGGCTAAACAGGAAAAAGAAAGAAGATTATGGATACCGGTGTTCTATGGTGATTGGGTTTCAATTAACCACACATTTCAGGAATGGTTGACCTGAGACTTTACAAGACTTCATCTTCATTCATACATATCATCCTCTGAAATAATACCTTATGGTGGTTCCGGAGAGTAAACAGAATAAAGAAGAGTCAACAAGACGACGATCTCCAGTAAAGCTCAAAAGGGCTTAGAACGGGAAGAAGGGTTGTTGTAGCAAGCGAAATTGTCACTAGATGGTGTCTTCCCCCTAAAGGATTAGGATGGTTGATACATAATGAAGAAACCCCGACAAATATTAAAAGTGGAAACAGTAAATAAAGGTAACGTAATAGAACGTATATTCGCATGTAATCATCTAGAAATTTGATTAAATTTTCAGATGAAATGAGCGTTAAAAATTCAATCTCTTGTAAGATAAATTACAATGGTTCTTTGTGTTTTCTGAAGGATTAATCACAAAAACCGTTTTAGTAAAAGATTTAATTTTTTTTTTCGTTCAATCACAACTGTTAGAAGGTATTATTGTGTAGAAGTGATATCCATAATCAATTTACAGTCTTTAGTTGTAATGCAAAGAACTGTCATTGTAATCATCAATCTCATTCCTTTACGGTTGAACATACAACATCTGAACACTTAGTAGAAAATTAATTATAACTCTCCATTGTTATCGAATAAATATCATATACTCGTGTATATATATATATACAAAGTTTATTAATTCCTTTAAAAACTAACAAGTATTCTATAAAAATAAAAGCTAACAATAAAGTTTTAATATATTCCTGGTATTAATTATTTATTTTTATACAGAGTGCTCCCCGAAGAAACGGATAAACTTTCAGGTTATTCAAGTGAAAAAAAAAACAAAAAATGAAAAAAGTTCATATAGATTGATACAAAGATTTATTATCCATTTTGGAATGAACAATACACATAATTAATTTTTCACTAAATTTTATTACGTTGACTGGAACAGTGCTGAGATACAGGAACAATGCCAAAGAACAATTGCTAACATTTACAGGAACCAAACAGCAACAGTAATAATTGAAGAACATAAGAAAGAAGCCGTAATAAGAAAGGGAGTCCGAAAAGGATGTTCCCTATCCCCGTTACTTTTTAATCTTTACATAGAACTAGCAGTTAATGATATTAAATGACAATTTAGTTCCGGGGTAACAGTACAAGGTGAAAAGATAAAGATGCTACAATTTGCTGATGATATAGTATTTCTAGCTGAGAGTAAAAAAAGACTTAGAAGAAACAATGAACGGCATGGGTGAAGTCCTACGCAAGCACTATTGCATGAAAATAAACAAGAACAAAACGAAAGTAATGAAATGTAGTAGAAATAACAAAGATTGACCACTGAATGTGAAAATAGGAGGAGAAAAGATTACGGAGGTAGAAGAATTTTGTTATTTGGGAAGTAGAATTACTAAAGATGGACGAAGCAGGAGCGATATAAAATGCCGAATAGCACAAGCTAAACGAGCCTTCAGTAAGAAATATAATTTGTTTACATCAAAAATTAATTTAAATGTCAGGAAAAAAATTTTTAAAGTATATGTATGGAGTGTCGCTTTATATGGAAGTGAAACTTGGACAATCGGAGTATCTGAGAAGAAAAGATTAGAAGCTTTTCAAATGCGGTGCTATAGGAGAATGTTAAAAATCAAATGGGTGGACAAAGTGATAAATGAAGATGTGTTGTGGCAAATAGATGAAGAAAGAAGTATTTGGAAAAATATAGCTAAAAAAAGAGACGGACTTATAGGCCACATATTAAGGAATCCTAGAATAGTCGCTTTAATATTGGAGGGACAGGTAGAAGGAAAAAATTGTGTAGGCAGGCAACATTTGGAATACGTAAAACAAATTGTTAGGGATGTAGGTTGTAGGGGGAATACCGAAATGAAACGACTAGCGATAGGTAGGGAATCTTGGAGTGCTGCATCAAACCAGTCAAATGACTGAAGACAAAAAAAAAAGAAATTTTAATAAAACTCAAAAAAATTGATGTTGCAAAACACTTTTTTTTGTGTTTTAACGTAAAATAACTTTGTTAATTGTCAGTAAACAAATAAAATCTTGTAAAAGGTTTATAGGAAAGTTAATTCTGAGAAAAATCTATGTAAATAACATCGACGGAACATTAAGATAAGTTCAAGGAATTTGACATTAATTAAAACATAAATCGGGCACAAAAAACTGTTGTATAATTTATAACTGAAACAAAAATAATTTTACCGTTGGAAAATACAAAATTATTATTAAAAAAAAATTGATATGGGCACCACATAACTTCCTTGTACGCCTATCAATTTACATACACAAATTTTTTTTAAATGAAAAAAAAACAACATTTTATTTCATTACTAACTTCTGATATTTCTTCATATTTTTTATTTATTTTATTATTATTGAATTATTATTTATCGTACTATGTTTTTTTAGAATCAGAGGTGAAATATAATTTCAACAAAGTTGAAATGAAATTTTAATTGAACGGTAATTCCCGGAGGCTATAGAGGAAAAAAGAAAGAATGAAAGGGCGGGCGAAGCTGTGACGTGAATGGTAGTTATTTATAAATTAATATTTTAAATAATTAATTTTAATTTAAAAAAAATACTTACTGGATCTCTTATAAAGCCATAATAGACTTCATCACCACAGTGATCATTCAGCGATGTATTTGATGGAAATACGTGTAAGTTATAGTTGTCTGGAATTCGACCTTCTGTAAAAAAAATAATATTAATAAAAATAAGTAAAATAAAATAAAGAAATAAATATTCTATTCTGATGGTACCTACCATCATGGGCCGTTCAAAAAGTCCATGACATGATAACACTTTATTTTATTACGTAATAATTTACAGCAGACACATCAAATTATATTATTTTAATGTAGTTCTTTTCTTTTTACCTTGTACGAAGTACGAAGTAAAGGAAATATTGTAATCACGAAAGATTTCGATTTTCAGATTTCAACGGAAATATACATTTTAACCAACCCTGAATCCATTTTGACTAGTTTCGGCATGATGTGTATACGTAAAAATATATCGAGCATAACTCAAAAACGATCAGGATGTTGAAATTTTGGATTTAGGACTACAACATCTATTTTTGTACCTTTTTTTTTTATCACAATCGAGTGGATCAAAACTGTCCAAAAAAGCCAAAAACCTAAAAAAAGGACGGATTTTGGAGTTTTACTTCAGTAATAAACCCTCATTTAGAGCTTTTTAATAGTGAATCAAAGTGGTACTTATTTTCATCGGTTCCATAGTTATAGTTAAATGAAATTTAAATTAATGAAATATTTAGATCTTACAAGGGGAAGACACATCGATTCGAATCCGACTTTATTCCCTTTTTTTTTAATTTAAATACAGGATTATCATAAAAGAATGGTGCGGTTTCAGTAATTCATAGGAAGATTGTAGGAAAATTTCTAGATGTTATATTGGTATCCCTGAAAGCCTCCAACCCAAAGTTTGTTTATCAGCAGTTGTAACCACAACGTCAGTTCTTATATTGTTGTTGCGGTGAGTTTAGCGAGTTACTATGTTCTCGGATAAAGACAAAGCAAAGTGTGTTTTATTGATGGCTGAATTAAAATCCGTAATTTTAGTTCAACGTGCGTTTCGACGTGAATTCGGAAGAGATTCACCACACAAAAATAAAATAACACGTCGGTTCAAACGATTCGAAGAAACCGGATCGGTTAAGAAACAGAAATCAACCGGCAGACCAAGTGTACCGGACGAAACGGTTGAACTAATTAGACGATCGGCAATTAGAAGTCCTGGGAAGTCCATCCCCCGTCGAAGAGTCGAATTAGGTATTCCAAAATCAACAGTTCACAAAGTTTTACGGAAAAAAACTGAAATTACACGCTTTTAAAATCCAGATACTGCAGGAATTGAAACCCGATGACGGTGTAAAACGTTACAATTTCGCTGTTGAAATGTCGAACAGAATAAGGGAAAACGCGTCGTTTTTAGATTATATAATTTTTACAGACGAAGCTACATTCCACAACAGACACAATTCACGAATATGGGGCTCTGAAAACTCACACACAATTATTGAGAAACAACGCGATTCGCCTAAAGTTAATGTTTGGCGTGGTGTGATGAAAAATGGTGTAATTTGGCCTTTCTTCTTTGCTGAAAAAACAATTAATGGAGTTGTGAATCTTGACATATTAACCGATTATCGCTTTCCTCCGCCGGATGAATTCGAAAACATTCATCGACTTCATTTCCAACAAGATGGTGCTCCCCCGCATTTCAATTCATCGGTCACGGACGCTTTGAACGAAAAATTTGGAGATCGATGGATAGGCCGGCAAGGACCCATACTTTAGCCTCTAAGGAGTCCAGACCTGACACCTTGCGATGTTTTCTTATGGGGGTACATCAAAAGCGTTGTTTTTACACAAAAATTCGTGAACTAAACCGCTTAAAAAACAGGATTAATGAAGCGATGACAACCATTAACGAAGAAATGTTTACTAATGTTTGGAGAGAAGTTGACTATCGTTTGGACATTTGTCGAGCGACTAAGGGCGCACATATTGAAATTTATTAATTATGTAAAAAAATGTTTGAGACGACAAATTTGAAAAATAAAAAACATAAACTGTAAGTAATTCGTTTTAATTTAAACCATATTCAAAACCGCACCATTTTTTTATGATAACCCTGTATATTGAATTATTAATAGTTATTAAGCACCTCTTATTGTAAAAAAAATGTTATACAATAAATAATAATTCAATAATAACAATAAAAATCAGAAGTTATTAGTGAAATAAAATTTTATATATTTTGCATTTTAATCCAAAAGTTTTTACAGTGGTTAATTATTATTATTATTATCAATAAATCAATATATTTAAATTAAAAAAAAAAAGTTTAAAAAAATTATATGTATATGAAACCGGATTCGAACCGACATGTGCATAGTTATGGATCCAACACGTCCTCATTTACACCACACAACTATTTGAGTGACGTAACAAAAATTACTATATAAACTAATATAAAATTCTGATGACACCAGAAAAAAAGTAATCCAATGTGGTGTCCACAACAATGCAATTGTGTAACTGTCGATTTTTATTAAAGAATTCGAGAATCGTATCTCACTTTGAAATGAAATAAGTTTAAATGAAGTGGAACAAAAAATGTGTATATGTAATTTAATAGGCATACGAGGTGCGACAATAAAGTAATGAGACTGATGTGACAAAAAAAAAATGTTGCTTACCGTTTTAGTCATGTTTAGTGTTGTCTCCTTCAAAGTAGTTCCCCTCTGATTGCACACACTTATTCCAGCGCTTCTGACATTGACGGTAACATTTCTGGAACTCATCTTCTGTAATATCCTCCAAGACCCTCGTCACAGCTTTCTGGACATCTTGTGTTGTTTGAAAATGGTGCCCCTTGACCGCCATTTTGACTCTTGGAAATAGAAAGAAGTCGCACGGAGCGATATCTGGTAAATAAGGTGGCTGTGGTAGTACTGAAATTTGTTTTGAGGTTAAAAATTGCTGTACTGATAGAGCAGTATGGGATGGCGCATTATCGTGATGCAGAATCCAGTTATCAGCAATGTTGGCACGGACACGAAGAACTCGTTTACCAAGTCTTTCTAAAATTTCTTTGTAGAAATATCGGTTAGCTGTTTATCCAGGAGGCACCCGCTCTTTATGAACAATTCCCTTGGAATCGAAGAAGAACACAAGCATGCATTTCATTTTTGACTTTGACATGCGAGCTTTTTTTGGTCTGGGTGATCCCTTTGAGCATCATTGCGAACTTTGGCGTTTTGTCTCTGGATCGTATTGAAAAAACCAACCTTCATCACCGGTGATAACACGGCTCAACAAATCTGGATTGATTTCCGTTTGCTCTAACAGATCGGCTGCCACATTTTTCCGTGTTTCTCGCTGTTGTATGAGATTTTTGGGGACCATTTTTGCACAAATCTTTCTCGTACCAAGATCTTCAGTTATTATTAGACGAACCGTTTCTCGATCGATGTTGAGTTCTTCTGCAATCATTTTCACGGATAATCTTCGATCAGATCATACGATTTCACGCACCCTGGTCAAGTTGACATCCGTCCGTGAGGTTGATGGTCGTCCATTGCGGTCTTCATCTTCAACATTCGTTCTGCCTTCACTAAAAATTGTATGTCACCGATAAACTTGAGCTTTTGACATAACCTCCTCTCCAAAAGCCTTCTGAAGCTTACCGTAAGTTGTCGTCGCGTTTTCACCCGATTTAACGCAAAAAGAAATGACATACCGTTGCGCAATATTTTGCGGTTTCATTTCTGTGAATAGAGATACAAACACGTGTTCACTTATTACAGCACAACTCACGACTGAGCAGTTGCATCAATTTGCCGCTTGGACTAGAAGTAGCTTATAGACCAAAGTCAAAGATGGTATGCCTACGCAAGCTGCGGGTTGCCACATCTTGCAAAGAAAAATTAGTCTCATTACTTTATTGTCGCACCTCGTATAAGGAAGTCATGTATATTTATATCACATTTTTTTATAAAACAATTACAAAAATGTAGTCACATGATTAGAAAACATTTTTGATAACCAAATAATTTAACGTTATAATAATTCGTGATAAATTTTTTTCGCGAATAGTCCTTTAAGGACCACCCAAATATTTCATTTAGTTTCTTTTTTTTTTCACAAGTTCTTCATTCTTTCGGAATGTTTACTTCTTCTTTTTTCAGTCCATTCTCTTTTATTGTGTTTTCTTTCTTTTTACTGACAGAAAATTTTAATTATAAAACTTTCTTTCTGTATTTTTTTTCGACTTGGACAATCTTTTTGTGTAATGTTGAACTTTTTTCAACTGTTTTTTTATCTGCTTAACCACCTTTTACTTTATAATCCCCTTATAATACAAAATAATGTTAAATATAAAATTAAATTTTTAATTTTCGATAAAAATAAAATAAAATAAATAATTTTTTATTAATTTTCAAGTTTTATTTCATTTTTTTTGTCAGTTGTAACGAGATTAAATTTGTAAAAATTAAATATTTTAACACTTTATATATGATTATTGAAAAGTTTTGAAATTTATAACTATCATGAAGCTTAAAGTTGAAACTTAGTTGCTTATTTATATTTGGGACCAATAAATAAAGAAAAAAATTTATTTATAACTAGCAGACCCGGCAATGCTTCGCTATCGCTAGATTTGAGTATATATGTATATATAGATTAAATGAACACAATTGGAAGTTTAATAAAACATTAACTAAATGAACATTACAGAACTTCACAAAATTTAACTTTTCTCTTTCTTCCATTTTCCTTATTTACATTTTAACCATATTCCGTTTCCCCATTTTTCCCTTCTCCCAATTATCATTCCCTTGTTTCCCTTTCACCCCTCTCCCCTTTTTTTTCTATATTCTCTTTTCCATTTCCTTTTCCCTGTTTTCCTCTTTTTTCCGGTTTTCCCTTCTTCTCTTGTACCTTTTTCGATTTTCCCTTTCTCCCTTTTTCCCCGCGCGTAAATCGGGCCAGTAGTTTTTTAGTTTATAGCGGACACAGATATCGGAAAAATTAAAATGGAATCGTAAAATATTTAGTATAGCGTGTCTTGCTTTTACGTCCAACAGAATGCGTTGTTTTAAAAAAAATTATATATATTTTTACCTGTCACAGGTGTGACATCTTAGATATATATGTCGGAGAGGCGAGGAGATTTGTCAGGGATTCAACGTTTTGTGTTTCACTCATTTTTATTATTACAAGTGGAGAATATATAAGATTATAATAAAGTTCAATTAATAAAAATGAGTAGATAACTCGTACAATGAAATAATTACAAATGATAATTATCACTTATCAATAACTCAGTAGCACACGAATTACAATATAAGATTAATTCAATTTAGAATTCAAATAATATTAAAACAACTTGCGATAGACCGAGGCTCAGGGAAATAACGAATTCGCGATCACCAGGACGTCTGTTCGATCTGGGTTCCAAAGCAAGACTGCCTTTTCTCAATATTCTCAAATAATATACCTACTGCATATTTCCTTTTCCTTATTAATTTTATGATACCCCTATCGTCCTGGGATCCCGACTACGTTGACAACCATGTGCCTACCTAGGCCTAAGCCTACCGCAATAAAACAATTTAAACCTTATTTTACAAAATATTACAAGTAATAGTACATTTCTTAAAACTACTAAAAATACAGATATTCTAAAGAATATTCTCATCGTTTTGTCGGAAGATACTCCACTGTACTTTATTCTCCGACATATATATATATATATTTTTTTTTTCAGTCATTTGACTGGTTTGATGCAGTTCTCCAAGATTCCCTATCTAGTTTCAGTCGTTTCATTTCGGTATTCCGAAATTTCGGAATCAATACCTAACGGTGGTCCAGGAGGTTAAAAAAAATATTTTTAGCTCTACAAACCCCGATTAGATTCAAATCCTAGTAAAAACAGTTTATACAGATTTTCATACTAGATAATGGTACTGAATAACCGGTGATCTTTGGTGGTTCGATTTTAATTAAACACAAATTTCAGTAAAGGTCAATTTGAGACTATACAAGGTTACACTTCATTTACATTCATACATATCCTTTAAAGTAATACCTTACGGTGGTTCCAGAGGTTAAACAGAAAAACAAATACTTCACAACCTCAAAAGTAAAATAATATATAATGAATATTATGTAAACTCCCTAACCCCAACCTTATGAAATATAATTAAAATTATTTAACTGCATTGATAAAGCGATATGAATAGGCAGTATACAGATATGAACAATTAACACGTTCCAAATTGTAGTGTACGTGTTCCTTATAATTTGTTCTGCTTTCATATCCGCTTTTGTTCGAATATGCATGTAATATGTTTGAACACAACATGCTGTCAGCAGTATAAAAGAGACGTAATGGATTTCTGAACCTCACTTCAGTTTCAAATGTGAATCAAAGTCTGGAGCCTCAATTTTTTTTTAATCATAATTTCATTGAAAATAATAATCCAGTCTTCGATTTTTTTTCTTTAGTTTGTGGTCAAAACGTTTAACTTTTTTTTAATTTGATTCTTATGGAAAATCAGTAAATTTGTGAAGAAAAAAAAATCGATGTGATCCATCTACATCCAGTAAATCGATAAGTAAAAAGATAAGATTTTTGTTCAAGGACAGTTACTCAAATTATAGTTTTACCACATTGGATGAAATACCGCAGTTCGTTGTTTATTTTCAAGTCCTTTCCGTTAGAAGGATGTAGCAATATAGATTAATTCGATACTTGAAAATTAAACATCCGAATCGTACAAGTAAACCTTTGAAATCTTTAAAAAGAAAATTCCACATTTTGAGAAATCAAAAAGCTTCTATTTGTAAATCAAGTCATACTGATAAAAGTACACTTGAAGCATCTTCTTCTTCTTCTTGAAGCATCTCGTAGCATTAAGAATAGCTAAGATGTCCAAACCATATACAATCGGCGAAAACCTCATATCACCTGCTGCAGTTGATCTAATTATTATTTTAATAGGCGTTGAAGATTTTTAATAGGCAAAAATATTTTTAAAAATCCCCTTTCAACAACACACATGATTCCGCTAAAAAGTAAATATAGGAATCGTCATTCATCATTTGAAAAATCTGCTTTTTGTGTTTCTGAGATACAGAATGTCCCATATAAAACACAAACCAACCTTATATTGGTAGATATTGAAATAATAAAAAGGCATGTGTAAATGTAAATGTAATTTTTATTATAACCATCCATTACCATACATTTAAATTAATTGTTGGTAGTGGCCGCCATCTTCTTGAGTACAAGCTTCAATTCTTTTTACAGCGTTTCTTGCAACTTTTTTCAAAGTTTGTGGCCGGATATTTAATACAGCTTGTTCAATATTAACTTTCAATCGTTCAAGTGTTCGTGGTTTGTTGCTGTAGGCTTTTTCTTTGAGGTAACAACGTAGAAAAAAATCCGCCGCAATCAAATCTGGAGAACTTGGTAGCCACAAGCCTCGACCGATAACTATATTACCAAAGAATTCCTCGACGAAATCAGAAGCTGAACCTGCGTAGTGCGATGTCGCATCGTCACGTTGTTGCCGGCAGTGTCTGTCTTCCTCTTCCAAGAGTGCGATGAACTGAAATAAAATATCCTGATATCGTTCTGCATTAATCATGTACTCGAAAAAAATAGGACCGATTATTTTCTTCCGCGATATCGCACACCACACGCCCAACTTCTGAGGGTGTAATTGTTTTTTGTGATAAACGTGGGAAATTTCAGCGCTCCAAATTCTACTTTTTTGGCTGTTTAAGTAGCCATCCAAATGAAACTGTGCTTCATCTGTGAAAAATAACGAATCCATAACGTTAATTCCCTCACGCAGAAATCAACCGTTGACAATATTGTAGCCGTTTTTCTTTGTCGGGTTCAAGAAGTCGATGAACCGTTTGAATGCGATAAGGTCGTTATTGTAATTGTTTGGTCGCCCGACGAACAGTCGATTTAGAAAAATTAATTTCAGCAGACAAACGTCTGATCGATTTATTTGGCGAGGCGAGTAATCGGTCTTTGATTTCAGCGAATGTATCTGTATTCAACACTGACGCAGATCTTTTGTGTTCCTTATTATTAACAGAACCGGTCTCTCTAAATTTTGCGACTAACCTTAATACTGATGTTTTGTTAGGAGCCGGTTTATCTGGGTACTTATGGCGAAAAAAATCTTACACTGCAACCGCTGATTTCGTACTGAAGTACGACTCGACAATGAAAACACGTTCATCTAGCGAAAACACAATCTTGTCTCCAGCAATACACTGAACGTTATGTTTGCATTGTTGTTTCTATCGGTAGTGTTCCACTGCGTCGCCGTGATGTTCAGATGTTGGACTAGTCCATTTCAGAAACGAGTAGGGCAGTAAGCTTGACTTTTGAAATTTCATGGATGAGTGATTGATGGGTTGCGTTTTATATTGGACACTCTGTAGATACACTTTTGGAGAAGCTTTTAAATAAAAAACAAACATATTAATCTCAACGTATGAGAGAACGGGTCGCGTGGGGTAAACACCAGATGTGCGAAACGCACACCTGGTGTTACGTAGGTTAGGGACAGGAAGGGCAGCCCTCCAGCTGAGGGATGGACTGGTTATCCAGAAGAGGAAATCGGCGTATCCTGATCATACTAGGAAGATTCCAGTGAGATACCTTAACAGGGAGGTCAGACTGCTGCCACGACACCCTGAGGTGCTTAATTTCCGGACTGGTTGCCTTAGGGGGTGTTAATCAGGGGGTAAATCAGAAACAGAAAAAATATATAACCATCTCATTTCACCGAAGAAACTGAAACCTGGGAGAAATTTTTCGCTAGCTGAAACTCCATAACAAAGGGGTTTTCGACTGTATGAACCTTTTTTCCTTATTTTAACAACTTGATTCTAGTTGTTTTTTGTAATTCCAATATTATTTCTATTTCTTCCTGAATCATTCTGTATTATACACATACATCCTGGAATTTTTCAGTGCTAAAATTGCAGGATTTACAAAAATCTTCGATATACAAAATTTGATCCTATTAGAATATTTTTATTATCCACAGCCAGAAAATAAAAAAAAAATACTCTTTCCTCCTCAAGTAACTTTATTTTCTTGGTCTAGTAAAATTGAATATAGGAAACCAAACATAAAGGTCAAATCATGTTTAATTGTTTACTAGAATTATCCTTAAATAAAATTTATACAGATATTTCTTTAGTAAATCAAAACTAATATGTCCTTAGTACGACACCTAAATTTATTTTTTTAAATTCTTTTACATATAAAATATATAAAAAGAAAATATATACAACTAACCTGTAGGTTTTATCCATGATATGTAAAGCTGTAATTTCTTTCTCGAACCCATTCTAAAAACTCGTACATTGACAGTTAGATTCTTCACTAATGATGCGTATATGAAACCGAAATCAGTAACAGAATCTGAAACAAAGATAACTAGAAATTAAATATTGTTATTATAATCTTCTACAGAGTATAAATAAAAATTAATATTTGTTTGTTCCGTATGCGTGTACCATTAATTCGATTGCGATGAAAATTTGGTGAATTGTTGTGCGCACGCCCGCAAAGATTTCTGAATTAGTTTGGACTCGCTAAAGTGAGGAGGAGGGTTGAGATATTTCAAAAGATTATATTTATGTTCCGATTTGGCTAAATATATTTGGCTATATATATACAGGGTCAATACAAACAGAGCATGCTGTACACATGTGGGAATTCTTGAATGAATTAAAGAGTACTGGATATATTAGCAGCAGTGATGACCCCCAACGATCCTCAAATGTCTCTTTGCCCTGGTTGTCTTCTCCCACTCAACCCATTCAGCCCGGACTGAATGAGGAGAGGACAAACCTTGAAGCCAGTCAAGGCTGCCATCGTTTTTTTTATAATTCCTCTTTGTAACAAACAAGATATAATTACATATATACAGGGTCATTCACGGGAACCGGATGTTTTTAAAATAAACATAAAAAATTGCATATTTAATTTAAAAAAGTTTTATTGGTACTGAAACACATGTTAAATCAAAGCATTTGTTACTTACTCATTAACGAAAACTTATGTCAGGCAAGTGATGTCCATTTTGGGCAATACATTGTTGTAGCCTTTCACGGTAACTGGCCTCAATTCTTTGCAGCTTATCTACATCAATCTGGGTGACATGACGACGAATTGCGATCTTTAGGTCCTCCAATGTACGCGGTTTATTGCCGTACACACGCGATTTCAGAAACTCCCACAGAAAAAAACAACAACTACTGAAGTCGGGTGACCGAGGGGGCCAAGGAATGTCGCCAAATCTGGAAACGATCCGTCCCGGAAACAAGTTACGGAGAACAGCCATCGTTGCCCTCGCTGTGTGTGCTGTAGCTCCATCCTGCTGGAAAACACATTTTGAAAATCGATTCCCCGGTTTCGTAACTCACGGATGAAAAACGTATTCAACATCGCAATGTAACGATCAACTGTTACAGTTACGGCAGCGTCACTTTCTTCAAAAAAATACGGTCCAATAACACCGATCTTTCCTATCGCATACCAGACAGTCACCTTTGGGCTATGAAGTGGTCTCTCGCGAAGCCGATGTGGGTTTCTTTCTGCCCGATACCGGCAATTCTGTTTGTCGACGAAGCTATTCGGATAAAAATGGGCTTCATCACTCATTAACAATAACAAATTTTCATTTTCTTCAAAAACGGTAAGCATTTGTCGACAAAATTGTAATCGCTGCGTGAAATCTTGCTCGTTTAACTGCTGCACGACGGCTATCTTGTAAGGATGGAAATGCAGGTCTGTATGCAGAATTCGTCTTACCGTACTTGTGCTCATTTGAAGCGCTGCTGAATGCCTCCGAATAGAGCGGCGTGGGTTTCTGACAATGGCTTCCCTTACACGTTCGATGTCCTCCGGAGTACTAGCAGTTCGTCGGGGACCCGGTAGTTTTTTCTTCAATATTGAACCGCTTGTTCGAAGGTTGTTTACCCTTCGCAATATTGTGTTACGAGAAGGGACACTTGCATTACGATGGATATTAAACTGACGGCGGAAATTTCGGTGAATAGCAGTTACGGATTCATCATTTCGCACAAAACTGTCATACGCGTACAGGCGTTGGTCTAGCGTCCACGGCTCCATCTCAACGACTAAAATGTAAATGCTATGAACAAAGGAAACGTCAGACACCAGCCACGTGCCCCTCTCACCACGAACGCACGAGTACAACCCACTTCAAAAACATCCGGTTCCCGTGAATGACCTTGTATATATATAAATTAGTTACATGAAAAGAAACATTTTTTCAAAAGAAATGATTCGCTACGTGGGGCTGGGGTCGAGATATTTCGGAAAATTGTATTTATGTTCCGATTTGGCACATATTCTACATATATATATATATATTTGTTTCAGAGAAATTGAGAGTCTGACCTTGGGTAGTGATTTTAAAACGTATTATGAAACCATTAAACACAAATGAATTAGAAAAAAAATACAAAAAATATATTTGATTACATATAAAAAATTATTTTTTAAAAAAGCTTTTATTTAACTAATATTATTAACATTAATAAAAAAAGGAAACAAACGTCTTGTTCGCTCTGCATCGGATATCCGTACGTGATCCAAAATCTTCCCTTTCCAACGATATATGTAATTTATATTTCCGGCCAGGTTTTGCGTGGGCTTGTTGCGATTGCACTATGAGGTATGAGGGTGTGAGTGGGCATGTAACCCCCTTTCCAGAAGGAATGCTTCGTTAGCGGTTCCAGGAAGGGTGGAAGCCAGAGATGGCGGTTTAGTCGGTAGTGCGCAGGTTTACATACGCATATTAATAATATCTTTCGGCACCTGTTAGCGAGCCTGACACTAATTAGGCGTCCGTAAATGGGATTCCCCAACTCTTTATTAAAAAAAAAATAAATAAATAAAATAAAACATTCTGCGGCTGAAATATAGAATTTTTATACTTTTTTACACGTTTTTTTTTTTTTATTTATTACACGTAAATATCGTCCAAATTACACTTATTATTACTTAAATCTTGATAAATTCTAAACATGTATACACCAATTATTGTGCTATCACTTCTAAGGCGTGACCTACACTGAATGGAAATGAGTGAGAGCGCCAACTTTGTCCGATCTTCGCTGTGTTCCCCTCTCCGCTAACCTGATTACCAGTGACGCAAACTCAAAATCGTCTCGGCGAGCTGACCATGTATGTTATCAAATGACACCGCATTTACATCTCTGAGACTAATAGTTAGGGAGTTATTAAGGCAGGATGATGTAGACCTTTTCCTTACGCCACAAATTTCTGTTCTGGTACCCATATGTTTACGTGTGATTTTAAAGACGTTTTATGTTAAAATATAAAATAAAAGTAATTAAAGAACTAAAAAAAAAAAAATGAGAAACGAAATACATTCACCTTCTATTCGATGTTTGTTATATTTGTATATTTATTTGAAAATCCTTACCTACAGATTGATGTTTTTTCCATATGTTAGGGGTGATGAGGGAAGCTTAATTCCAGATTTTTAACATCCCCCCTCCCAAAGATTTTTCAAAAAGTCAAAAAGTTTTTGAAATGCGTTTTTCTCTCAATCTATGCATTTTAAAGAAACGTTTTTCAAACAAAAAATATAGAGGACATTCTTTTCTACAATTAATGTTTTTGAAGTTATGCCGTATAATTTGAAATTGAAATACTAGAAGGCGCTGAAATTGTAAAAAACGGGTTTTTTGCTTTTTTCACCGGAAAAAATTGGTTTTCGTCTGTATTCCATTTGGAAAAGTTGTTAATCTCAAAAAACCAGACAACTTTTATTTAAACAATTTTCTTGTACGACTTAACGTTTTGGAGCTGTAACTTGTGAAAGTGTGAAAATGGTTGTGAATTGGGCACGGTCTAGTCGTTTACAACGTTTTTTACTACTTCAGCGCCACCTAGTATTTCGATTTCAAATTATACGGCATAACTTTAAAGACATTAATTGTAGAGTAGAATGTCCTATTTTGTTTGAAAACTTTTCTTTAAAATGCATAGATTCAGAGAAAAACGCATTTCAAAAACTTTTTGAGTATTTCGAGTTTTTCAAAAATCTATGGGAGGGAATGTTAAAAATCTGGAGTTAAGCTTCCCTCATCACCCCTAACGCATGAAAAAAACTCATCACCCCTAACCCCTATAGATCAATCTATAGGTAAGGATTTTCAAATACAGTCTATTTTTATGACAAATTGCCTGTACTATTAGCTAACGCTAAGATCGGACGAAATACATTTTTACTTGTACAAAGGATTGATAACCAATTATATATTATTTTTAACTTATGAGTAAATCCCCATTCCCCCAAAGGGGGATAGTCTTCCCCTTTTTGTATAATAACATTATATATTATTTGAGCAACAATCATAGTAAATAGTAAGTACTAAGTACTAAAATCTCACAAATGTTCGAGAATAAATTAATATTTAGGTATAGTATGAAATCATACGAACTATTTCGATATATACAGTTTTTCAACATTATTAATCTTTATACTCTATCTATATACTCTATATACTCTCTATACTAATCTATATACTCTATGCTGAATAGCTAAATATATTACAATTTGTCAAATACAAAACGGTACAGCTTTCTCTAATTCATCACTGTTAGCTAGAGAATATTTCATTTTGTTCATTAATTAAATACCTCTTCAGACATAAAACGTCACAGTGATACGAAACCAAAGTTAATTGATGGATACATATTTATCTTTTGTCGTATGCAAAACAATCATTAATTACAATTACTTAGTTTAAAACAGTAAAAACTTTTATCTAAATTTCATAAATTATTAATTCATTTATCTTGTCTGTTTCTACTTATATTTTGTGATAGTAATGAATTATGTTAAATATGAATATATAAGTAAATTTACCATTACAATACATTATACTTCTTTATGAAATTTATTACAGTTTTTTCGGTCTAATTTTGTTTTTTGATTGCCTTTCTCAGTTGGTCCAAGTGGTAGGATTTTGGTCTTTAACTCGGAGGTCCTGACTTTAAAACCCGGTCAGGGATTGCGTTTTTCATACGCTACAAATTTCCAATCGGTCTAAATGATCATAGCAGTCGATGCCTGCACATATCATTAAAGAAAACTCCCCCCAAAAAAAACAGCTGATCAATAAAGTGCAATAATATATTAATATTTAGATTATACTGTAAGGTACGTTAAGTATTTTAGTTATATGAACTTTGCTCTCTGAAGTTTTGACGTGAAAGGTCTTTAAAGTTACACCGAAACGGGTACCAGAAAAGATATTTCTAGCTTAACGAAGAGATCTATATCGTTCTGCCTTAAAAAATCCCTATTTATTAACCTTATAGACGTAAATACGGAGTCACTTTATAACTTACATAATCAACTCGCCAATACGACTTTGAGTTTGCGTCACTGGGAAGCGGGTTGGCGGGGAGAGGATACAACGCAAATCGGCCAAAACTGTTGCTCTCGCTCTTTTCCATTCTGTGTAACTGATGACTTAGACATAATAGCGCGGTGATTTGTGTATTTTTGTCTACACTTTGTCCGATAAATCGATTTAAGTAATAATAAGTGTATTTTTGACAATATTTATGTGTAAAAAATTAAAGTAAATGTGTAAAAAAGTATAAAAATTCAATATGTCAGCCTCAGCCCGCGCAAAAGCCAGCCGGAAATATAAATTACGCGTATCTTTGGAAAGGGAAGGTTCTGGATCACGTACTAATATCCCGATATCCGGTGCAGAGCGAAGAAGACTGTTTCGGGAACATCGCAAAGCTGGCACGGCGCGCTCAGTAAACCACGCCGATGGCGCGAGTACTTCTATCACTGCTTATGTCTCTTACTTATCACATCACAGACCGATGTTGAACAAAATTGTCGTCGAATATTACTCGAAATAAATATCATGCACCATTTATTGTCTGTTTTATGTTAAAATTAAATTTAGTACGCAATCAATATCTCGTTTTTATCTCAATCCGATACACTTAAACTGATTCGTTGACATACAGACCGACCAATTTACCTGTAGAATTTTCGAAATGAAAGAACTAAAATTTTCCAAAGAGAGTAAAAAGGATTTAGAACAAACAATGAATGGCATGGATGAAGTCCTACCCAAGAACTATCGCCTGAAAATAAACAAGAACAAAACGAAAGTAATGAAATGTAGTAGAAGTAACAAAGATGGACCACTGAATGTGAAAATAGGAGAAAAGATTATGGAGGTAGAAGAATTTTTTTATTTGGGAATTCGAATAACTAAAGATGGACGAAGCAGAAGCGATATAAAATGCCGAATAGCACAGGCGAAACGAGCGTTCAGTCAGAAATATAATTTGTTTACATTAAAAATTAATTTAAACGTCAGGAAAAGATTTTTGAAAGTATATGTTTGGAGTGTCGATTTACATGGAAGTGAAATTTGGACGATCGGAGTATCTGAGAAGAAAAGATTAGAAGCTTTTGAAATGCGGTGCTATAGAAAAATGTTAAAAATCAGACGGGTGGATAAAGTGACAAGTGAAGAGGTGTTGCGGCAAATAGATGAAGAAAGATGCATTTGGAAAAATATAGCTAAAAGAAGAGACAGACTTATAGGCTACATATTAAGCCATCCTGGAATAGTGGCTTTAATATTGGAGGGACAGGTAGAAGGAAAAAATTGTGTAGGCAGGCCACGTTTGGAATATGTAAAACAAATTGTTAGGGATGTAGGATGTAGGAGGTGTACTGAAATGAAACGACTAGCATAGATAGGGATTCTTGGAGAGCTGCATCAAACCAGTCAAATGACTGAAGACAAAAAAATCCCAACACAGACCCACCCGATTTTTTTCTATGAATTTTACATTTAAACGTAATCTGACTGCCATTGAAGTAATGCCACCATACTTGATTTAGTATTCATTCTGGATGTATGTAATGATAATGCAACAACTTTTGCAGTAAAATATGAAATTGTTTCCCGAATCGCAGGATTCCAGATCTCAAAAAAATTAGGTTTACTTTCGCAATCTTCAGGATACAAATTCGTTCCCTAGTATTCCTCCCGGATTCAAACAATCTGTCCAGTACGTCGCTGTTATTAATGTATTTATTATCGATATATCTCAGGACAGTCCAGAAATTAATACACGACGTCTTTCTAAATGATCAGAGTTTCGCGTTCGATAGTTTAGAAAACACATAAACAAATCACCTTTTATCAAGTTCAACATCTACAAACAGTTCTACTTCGCTTGAAATTTTTGCAACTGGTAGAATACAAATCGACAGTTCTATAAGTACGTTTTATTTATTGACTGTTTCTAAATAAAATTATAATTTTTCTTTGTTTCATTTAAATTTATCTTAACCATAATGTTCAGAATTAAATTCTACACTTCATTATTATTATGGATTTAAAAAAGTTATTTCATGGCAAACATAAAACAATAGGGTTTTTAATCTCAATTTATTGGATTTTACTCCATATTTCTTACAAATTACTACAGATATGGTTCTAAAAACTACTTTAATCGATCATTCAGGTCAAAAACCATAAAAAAAATCATTAATTCTGTTCCTTAATTAACATCCTAGAAATTTTAATACGACTTCATTTCATCGGGGTAGTTGAAATCGTAACTCATAAACGAAGCATTTTAAGACATATGTTTTTATAAATCTTTTACAAGTAAAATGGGTAATGAAAGTCCCAGAAGAACTTCGTGGTACACTCTGTATAATGTACGAGGGTTATTTTTTTTTCAAGGTCCGATCGGTCACGAAATTAAAACCACAGTTAAAATAAAAAACTTTTTATTTGTTTCAAGTACTTACATAGTTATGCTATTTCTCTACATAGTCGCCACTCCGATTTAGACATTTGTCATAGCGTGGTACCAACTTTCCAATACCCTCGTCATACAACGGAGTCGCCTGTGTTTTCAGCCCTGTTTTTCTCGATGACTGTGCCAAAATGTTGTCCTCTTTCCCGGCGTTTCATATGAGCAAAGAGGTGAAAATCGGATGTAGCCAAGTCCGGGCTGTATGGTGGGTGATCAAACACTTCCCGACGAAAACGCTGCAGGAGCTTCTTTGTTACAGCTGCAGCGTGCGGCCAAGCGTTGTCATGGAGAAATACAATGCCTGCATTCCTCTCCACTTGTTATGAATTGCCCTTTGTAGACGTTGAAGAGTCACGCAGTATGGGGCTGCAGTGATGGTTGTGGTGGAATTCCATGATTTTCACCAAGAGAACTCCATTCCGGTCCCAGAACACAGTAGCCATACACTTTCTGTTGAAGGTTCGCTTGAACTTCTTTGGTTTACTGGAAGAATGAGAATGCATCCACTGTTTGGATTGTTCTTTTGTTTCTTCAGTTTCGAAATGGACCCGTGTCTCGTCCCCTGTGACAATTTTGTTCAAAAAATCTTCTCCTTCATTGTGGTAGCGCTGTAGAAACGTTAGGGAGACGTCCATTCTCATTGTTTTGTGATGGTCGGACAGCATCTTGGGAACCTATCTCGCACACAGTTTGCGGTACTGAAATCTCTCACTCACAACGGTGTAGAAAGCTGACCTTGAAATTTCAGGAAACGAATCACTCGATACAGAAATTGTGAACCGACGATTTTCTCGAATCGCCTCATCTACTCGCTGAACAAGATCATCGGTTGACACTCGCTTTCTTCCCTGACCGCCTGCATCATGAACATCTGTACGTCCTGCTTTAAAGTTCCTGCACCATTGTCGCACTTTGCTGTCACTCATTAAAGTTTCACCGTACACATTACATTCCTCAGCCTGAAGAAATCGAATTACCGCACGCACTTCACATTTGGCGGGAGATGCTATTCTTGTAGACATGTTTACGTGCTAGCTGCGTGTACAGAACTAAACGAAGTGACGCGGCGTGATTGAAGGACATACTAGAGACGCTGCGCAACACATATGAATATCGGATATTCATCCGATTTTTATGCGAGGTTTTATTTCGCGACCGATCGGACCTTGAGAAAAAAATAAACCTGGTAAAAGTATTATTCTGTACCGATAAACATAAAGGATTTTTTAAATTAATATAATATTACATCGATAAAAATAAAGGGAAAATAGTTTTATCAATGTAAATTTAGGTAATAAATGAACTGTTGATGTATAATGTAATTTTGTACCTTATACATCAATGTGTACATCAATGGGTATACTTCAATGGGTACATTATACAATGTAATGTATAATGTACCTTTTACGTCTAGGGTTTCACAATAATTTCATGTACTGCTAAATCAACGTAATTTTAATCATTATTCAATTACTAAGAACCATTTATTATAGCATGCATTTAAAATATACTATTTGAAATTTAATCATGAAACAAAGACTAATTAACAATGGTTTAACCTTTCAATTATAAAACCGTTCGTTAAGTTATATTATAATCCTTTGAGTGAAATATTTAATAAGTTTAGATAATGTAAAATATATACTCTATGATGTTATAATTATATAGATATTTAGTGATAGTCGAATTATATTTCTAAAACAGTTAATATAATCTGAATAATTAAACAAAAATAATAATAATACATTAAACACACTTTCTTTGATAATTAATTGAAATACATTATATTTTATTTACAATAGTTATTTATAAAATCTAACAACAAAATTGTTATACTTTACTGGCATAGATTATTTATGCTTACACAGAAGAATAATGTGCGATATATAAAAAAAAATTGTTTAAATCCACATATTTTTCCTTTTCTTGTATCCCCACACCAAAAATTACCACCCAAGAAAAGTTTTTGATCTTTCTACGTTAATTATGTTAAATGAAAGAATGTACTAATAAAATGTTACGTAAGATTTCTTTTTTTTGTGGGGTGGGGGTGAGGAGAGAATTATAATGAGTTTTATTGTAATATAATTATTAACAGTTTATATAAGCAAAAACAATTCAAAACATTTAAAAAAAATCGATATTCTTAAACATTCATCGGTTCTCCACCCAAATTTTTTTTTAGATCACTTGCACAACTACTTTGAGAGCAATAAAAGGTTTTAACAGCAGAAAGGCTACTGGAATAGACGAAATACCTGCATAATTACTGCGAAGTGCAGCTGAGGAAACGATTGATATACAAACTGGTGTGTAATATTTACGAAAAAGGGGAAGTTCCATCAGACTTCAAAAATTGCGTTATAGTCATAATACCAAAGAAAGCAGGAGCACATAAATTTGAAGAAAAAATATATATGACTAAAAATATAAATTACTGCACAACTAGATGTTACAACAGTCCTAAATACAAAATTTCAACATTTTACGGCTAATTGTTTTTGAGTTATGCGAGATACATACGTCGATAGATATCACGCCGAAACTATTCAAAATGGATTCAGGGATGGTCAAAATAGATATTTCCGTTGAAATTTGATAATCTGTAATTTTCACGATCAAAATACTATGATTACTTTGTACAAGGAAGTAAAAAAATTATGGAAATATTTTTTTTTTTAAATGATTCCTAATTTATTAAGAAAATTATAACGGAAGTATATGCCTTATATCGTAACTCGAAATATACAAACGAACATTTATATAGATATAACAGCTGGGATAGTAAAACACAACAATAAAAATGCAAGGGAGTTTAGTCACACAATAAGAAGATGGTCAGTGAATTCTGTTCTACATATAAAGAAATTTACGGAGGAGGGGATAAACGACAGTAAAAAAAAAAATATATATATATATATAAATAAAACAGATTGATTAAGAAAATTGAATATTAACATGTATGTTGCGGTACAGAATACGAATTTTGAATCTTAAAATCAAACCAGTAGAAAGAAATTACAATTTAATATCCTTTTTTAATTTTTATAGTTAAACAAAAATTATTGTATTTTATTTACGAACTAGCGTATCCGGTCGCGACTACGCCCACAATATAGATGTACCTTCATTCGTAATGCTTTTTTAATAGCAAACTTATTTTTTGGTAAATAATAAATATTTAATCGACAATATTATATTTAGATTTTCATTAAATCCTGATAAAACGGTAAATAAAATTTTTTATGAAAAATACTGAAGGAATATACGATAAACAATGAATTGTTGCCCAAAACTTAAATAAAGGAAAACAAAAAAAGGAAGAATAGAAAATTGAACAATATTTGTTAGACCAATCCATTTTATGAACGAATTAAAATAGTTCAATATAAAAGTCCAAGAAAGATTAAAAAAAAATAATTACAATCCAAAATCTAGCATCCCCATCGAGGCTTCACCCGTGCATGGTTACTTGCGTTTCCTGTCACGATCAGAGGGTCATGGCACGCTTCGCTCTCCCTTCCCGTTTGCCTTTCCTTCTCACGTTTCTCTTTCCCTTAAAAAATGTGGTACAATCCCAAATTTAGCATCCCCATCGCGGCATCGCCCGTGCTCTATGGTTACTTGCGTTTCCCGTCACGATCAGAGGGTCATGGCACGCTTCGCTCTCCCTTCCCGTTTTATCCCGTTTCCCTTTCCTTTTCCCGTCTCTCTATCCCTTAAAAAATTATTACAATCCCAAATCTAGCATCCCCATCGAGGCTTCGCCCGTTCTTTATGGTTACATGCGCTTCCCGTCACGATCAGAGGGTCATGGCTCGCTTCGCTCTCTCTTCCCGTTTTCTCCCGTTTCCCTTTTTTTCTTCCGTTTCTCTTTCCCTCACTTCCCTTCCCCTTCCTCGATCTTCTATTCTTTTTTCTCTTTTCCCTTTCCATTTCCATTTCCCGTTTTCCCCTGTATTATTTATTCCATTTTCCTCTCCTTCCCTTTTTACTCTCTTCCCATTTACCTTTTTCGATTTTTCCCTATTTCCCTTTTCCGATTTTTTCGTTTCTCCCATCTTCCACGGTTTTCGATGAATTCGGTATAGATTAATTTTGCCGCTAGGCAGAAATCGTGGTAAAATTCTTCGTTATTCGTAATTTAAAAACAAAACCTTTTACGAACACATGTTTATTATGAACTTTATTCGTTATATTAAACAGAGAAATACATCTGTAAAATTTAACGGCAGTCTTCTGGAGCAATCACACACTCATTCTGTCGCTCTGCGCGCGCACACAATGTATTAATATTACTTATTTGACAGATGTAATGAATTACTTTATATCCATGCTTTACCTTTGCTTTTAATGTCAACTAATTGTTCTGCATCTGACATTTTCAATTATTTGCTTTACATATTCTAATTTTGTAATTCCAATTTAATTTAATTATTTATGAATTTAAATTAATTTAATATTATTTTAATTAAATTTATTTAATACCCTTTGTCTTCCCCCATTTCCCTTTCCCCCTTCCTCTTTCCTTTTTTCTTTTTTATCTTTTTATTTCCTTTTCCCCACTTTCCCCTTTTTATATTTTCCATTTTCCCCTTCTTCCCTTTTACCTTTTTCGATTTTTCCCTTTCTCCCTTCTTCCCCAAGCGTAAATCGATCCAGTAATTTTTTAGTCTATATCGGAAAGATTGCAATGGAATCTTAAAATATTTAGTAAAACGTATGTTGCTTTTACGTACAACAGATAGCGCTGTTAACAGGAAATTTAGTTTTTTATCGATTTGAACCCCTTAAAATGAAATTTTCGCAAAATCCTTTCTTAGTGCACGCCTCCTTAAAGATACGAAGATACCCTGAAAATTTCAAGTCTCTACCTAAAATAGTTTTGGTTGTACGTCGATTATGAGTCAGTGAATCAGTCAGGACATTCTCTTTTATATAACAGATTATTTATTTAAAAATAACAAGCAAAACTAACTTTTTTTAATTAATTTCTAGTGATATCATGGAAATTTTGAATGTCAACTGTAATATTACAAAGTTATAATTGTACTTTATAGTAAAGTGTATAAAATAAATACAGTTATTATTTCCAGGAATAAACAAAGATAAATGAAAATTTTAATTACTGGACGTTGAGTTAATTAATGGACATAACTTGTAAAATTATATCTAATGTAATTATCAAACCTAGTATAATGTCTAACACAAATACTACATTTGTTTTACGTGAAATGTAAAACTACATTCTGTTTTTATAAAAAAATATGCATAGTGTTAATTAAATTTTATTTACAATTTTGATTGAAAATAATAAGCAAATGCAAAAATTTTAGTTATGGATAAAAAATAAAATATATTTTTCATACATGATGAAAAGAATTATATAAACACCACATAACTTCCTTTTCCGCTTATTAAATTACATACACATTTTTAAAAGTACATAAAATTTTATTTCATTTATAACTTCTGATTTTTTATAATTTTTTTATTTATTTATTTTTATTACTGCATTATAAATTAGTATAAAAATTTGTTTACAATCACAGGTTAACAATTATTAATAAATCAATATATTTAAATTTAAAAAAAAAACTAAAAAAAAAAACAAACGAGATGAAGTCTGATTTGAACCGATGTGCCTTCCTCTTGTAAGATCCAAATATTTCATTAATTAAAATTTAATTTGGCTTTAACTCCAAAACCAATAAAAATAAGTAATACTTACGATATATCATTGAAATGCTATCAATGACAGTTTATTAGTTAAAAAAAGTCCAAAATCCAAATCTTTTTGGATTTTGAGCTTTTTTGAACACTTTTGGTCCAGTCGACTATAATCAAAACGGGAAGGTGCACAACTACGTTGGTTTGCTTGACATTTCTCCCGCCACTACCCTATTCGGTCGCCCTAAAACATACGTCCAAATGTCTGTGACACAAACGGCAACTGAGCCTCAAACAGTTTAACTACCGGTATCCTAACATAGCTCCTACAGTTTACCTAACAGCGTAAGCGGACTAAGCGCGGTGCCATATACCACCGGCTTACGTGTCCCAACTGTTCATTTGTCATATATTTACTAAAATTGGTAGGCTTACGTCGTCAACTACTAAAAACATATATATGATATCTATAAATTAAAATTCATTTCGTCTGGACAGCAATTTGCTGCCACGCCTAGGTCGATGAATGCCACCTAGGCATTCAGCGACCTAGGTTGACAGTACCTATGGTTGACAGGTACTGTCAACCATATTAAAGCGCTTGGAGCCTTAATTGGCTGGTGATAAGCCATATATTTCTCTAGGTGAGTTTCCCACAGCAGTGCGGTAGGAGTCTTTTCCCCTCGGGTAAACTACTGATGTCGATTGAACAAAGCAACCGCATCAAGGAACTCCCACACGGTCCGACAGTGCGGCTCTCGCCGCTTGTGAATGACCAATTTTCCCCTTGACCTCTAAGTTCCAGGGTGTCCGGTCTCTGGCTCCCCCAAGAGCTGGGCAGTCAAACAATAGGTGTTCATTTGAATAGATCTCCCCACAGATGCATAGCTTATCAGCTGCCAGGTGGAATCGAAACAGATATTGGTTTAAATTGACATGGTTGGTGAGCACTTCGGCACCCGTTGCCTTTAAAAACGAGCTTGAGACATACCATCCCCTCAGGTCCAGTATAAATTTAAACAAGGATCTTCCGTTAGTCGTGGTGTGCTATTCTAGCTGTCATGCATCCATCGCGAGGCTCTGAAGCCTCTTTTGCAGGCGGTAGATGGGCAACTGAACGAAATTTATATCCGGTGCATTGTGATTACCGTTCCGCTCCGGTACTGACCCGGCTTGAAACCGTATTCCAAATACTTGCGAAGAGAGCCTCCTGAACTCTTCACAATTTCTACATGGCTGCCCGAACAAGTATTGTGCACAAATAGATGTTACAATAGTCTTAAATCCAAAATGTTAACAACCTATGGCTAATAGTTTTTGAGTTATGCGAGATACATTCGTACAAACCTCACGCCGAATCTAGTCAAAATGAATTCAGGGATGGTCTAAATGGATATTTCCGTTAAAATCTGAAAAACGAAGTTTTTCCCGATCACAATACTTCCTTTACTTTGTACAAGGAAGTAAAAATGGGACTAAGAATAAATCACGAAAAATAGAAACGGCCTAAAAAAATATTGTACAGCGTAAATTTATCATCGCATGAAAATCATTTACAATAAAAAAATTCCTGTTAAATAACTCAAAATTGAGATATTATAAAACTGTAGTACTATTAGAAGCACTGTATAGGACAAAATGTGTGCAGTTTTACATTCAGAATAAGAAAAAGTAAGAAAAAAATTTTAAGTAAAAGTTACGGATCAAAATATAAATTTACAGTAAAAAACAGTGGACTTAATCTGGAAAAGAAGATTACAATTTTTTGGAAATTTATACAGCAAGAACGAACAAGGATTGAAAAAAAAAATATTTCTACAAAAACAGAACCAAAAAGACCCAGCGGTTTAAAGAAATACAAACAGATTCTAAAACATTAAACATTTCTATGGATCTGTGTAAATACAGAGATAAATTTAGAAAACTGATTCGAGAATCTAAAAGGTTTCCAGAGAGAAGGAAAAAGAAGGGTATAACCCTGTTTAAATGGATGGCAGAAAGGTGACAACAACAGTTCAAAAGAATCAAAACCTCTTGGGAAAAGAAAAAGAAGTCAAAATTATGCAAACGTGATCCGTTGTGGTCGGAACGAAAGAAAAAATCAAACTTTTTGGATCAAGTTTATGTGTGCGTAAATATGGACTCAAATTATGTTGCTTACCGGCCGGTCTATTGGTTGACTCGTCGTCGAAAATCAGTTAAAATTTGATTTTTGGAGTCGAGAGTTCCAGCGTTCAAGTCCTAGTAAAGTCAGTTATTTTTACACGGATTTGAATACTAGATCGTGGATACCGGTGTACTTTGGTGGTTGGGATTCAATTAAACATACATCTCAGGAATTGTCGAACTGAAACTATACAAGACTACACTTCATTTACACTCATACATTTCATCCTCTGAAGTATTATCTGAAAGCCTGCCTGCCTGCTTGTCTAAATTAAAGAGTAATTTTTTTTTGGCAGTCGTTTTTTAATTTTTAAATATTTATTTAAATAACTAATATGGACTTAAGTCACATATGTTTTTATCTTATAATTTATTTTTATATTTATAATGTAACTTGTGTAGACATGACCCATACAGTACTAATATTTTGTGATCAGAATAAACATTCTGTTTATTTCAAAATACGAAATGCATTTGTTATAAACAAAAGATATTATACGATTCATAAACATATTGTCGCATGTTCGCGGTTCGACCAGGATATTGATAGATACCCACCTACTCTAGTGATCTAGTAGTTAACTCGTTATCACAAATCAACTGATTTCGAAGTCGCAAGATCTAAGGTTCAAATCCTAGTTAAGGCAGTTGCTTTTATACAGATTTGAATACTAGATCGTGGATACCGGTATTCTTTGCTAGGTAGGTTTCAATTAATCACACTTCACAAGAGTGCTCAACCTGAGACTGTACAAGTCTGCACTTTATTCACATTCAAAGGCAATACGACTATTAAAATTAAAACCGACTTTGACGCTGTTTGCGGGGACACTGTCGCATCATTTACCACCGTGAAAAGATTGGCAGGTGAATTTAAACATGGTTGTACCAGCTTGGTTGATAATGAATGTCAGGGACGGCCAAAAACTGCAACTACCATCGATATCATCGAAAAATTTCACCAAATGATACTGGACGACCGACGAATTAAGGTTAAAGAGATAACAAAGGTTCATATCGAAAGAACGTGTTTGTCATATATTAACCGAAAAATTGGATATGCGTAAATTAATCACGCGGTGCGTGCCATGTTTGCTCACTTTGAACCAAAAATGCATTCGAATGGATATTTCCAAGGCCCTACTAGAGCAGTTTAAGCAAAACGAGTCAGGTTTTTTGCACCGATTCATAATTGTAGATGAATATGGATCCACCACTACACTCCTGAGACGAAACAACAATCAAAACAGTGGAATGCCACAAAAAAGGGTGAACCTGCTTTGAAAAAGGTAAAGACGGTTCCATCGCTCGGGAAGGTGAACTGTTTTTTTTGGGATAGTAACAGAATTTTATTTATCGATTATCTTCAGAAAGGTAAAACAATAACGGGATAGCATTACGCATCATTATTTGATAAGCTAAAAGCAGAAATTAAAAAAAAACGACCACATTTAAAGTAAAAGAATGTGCGTTTCCATCGGAACAATCCGCCTGCTCACACTTCAACCGTCACCATGGATAAAATTCACGAACTGTATTTTGAATTGGTTGATCACTCACCGTATTCATCAGATCTGGTTCACAAACGACTTTTTCTTGTTTCCTAACCTTAAAGTTTTGCTTGAAAGAAAGAGATTTTCATCGGACGAAAAGGTTATCGCATACTTAAACGTTTATTTTCCGGAGAAAGACGTCAGTTATTATTTGGAAGGGTTATAGAGGTTAGATCATCGCTGGAAAAAATGTATCGACTTTAAAGGAGAGTTTTGTTGCAAAAAAAAACTATTTGAATATGTTAAGACTCAAAATTTTTCAGATAATCTAGGTATATATTCATTATTTTTCAATTTTCTCTGTAGTTTTGACAATCTAGATGAAACATCTTCAGATTTTTGTTTTTTTTAATAGAATTTGATAATTTTTTTCTGTTAATTATATTTTATTTCAAACGAACATCAGTGTATTCTTGAAAATTTTCTATAATTTTATTCTCTGAATAAATTTTTAAACAACACTTTGTTGGGGCATGACATTGTTGAATTCTATCCAGCAGATGTTTGTGAAATTTGAATTTGTAAGCACAAACTACAAAGTTTAATTTACCTTTCTCGCTTTTAATAATCGATTCATTACACTTGCTACACATAACATACAGTTTGATAACTTTTAGTAACGAAAACTAAACGAGGAATAAATTCTGGAAAGAGTATAAATACAATAAGAAATAAATTCGGGGGAGGTTTTGAATCGTTCTTATTGTTGCAATTGATAATAGAAGCTTGACATTAGCAACAAAATCAGTTATTCTACATGTTATTTTACCTGTTAATTGCGTTTACATATTAAATTTACTGAACATTTGATTGTGTAGTTGGTTTGTTTATTTAGTTAAATGAGTGAATTTAAAGATTAGATGGATTACTTGTCCAGATATTACTATTCAATTGCAAACCATATAAAAATATGATATTTCTAATATATCACAATCCATCCGCGAAAAAAAAATTTTTTCTTTACTTTTAACAAAAGAATTAAGTAAAAATTAATTTTAATACAAAAATTAGAGAATTTTAATAAAATGATATAATTATCTTAAAAAAAAAAATTAAGAAAGTATGTTACAGTTTCATTAAAATTTCCATCAATTAAAACAGAAAAAAATATTTAACCTCAATGTATTTCTTTGATACCCGATAAAAAAAAGAGGAGAGAAAGTTGGTGTATAAATATGTATATGTGTTAGCGTGTTTGTAGTTTAATAACTTTTGACTAGATGTAACGATATTAATGAAATTTGGCAGAGAGAATCCTATGAGGCAATTTGTTGGTAAAAGTTTTGGGTAAATACTTCTGAGAAGTGAGGTCCAGAGTTTGGTTGATCTCCTGGGAAATTCTGTATATATATATATATATATATATATATATATATATATATACAGAATTATATATATATATACAGAGTGTTTCTAAAATTCTGGGCTGGCTAAACTTTATCGGATTTTATTTGTAAAACTAAACAAATAATATTCTTAGGAAAAATGGAGATTTCTCCTTTCTTCGCACCCTGTCTGCAATTTTGTTTATTTTTATATACTAATTTATATCTCAATTTCAGATAAAGAAATCATATTAATATTTGGTAAGCATCTCGGTAACAAAGTTTTAAAATTATCAAAATAATCAGGACTTAAATACATTTGCAACTTACAAAATGGCGCCCATGTTTATTTTTCAATCCGTTATATCTTTATAAATATTAGTTTTATCAAAATTTATGTTGTACTAAAATATTAAGCCAGGTACATAAAAAAAGCATGATTTACCTGTTGCAGGTGTGACATCTTAGGTATATACGAAGTGCGACAATAAAGTAATGAGACTGATTTTCCTTTGCAAGATGTGGCAACCCTGTAGCTTGCGTAGGCACACCATCTTTTACATTAGTCTATAAGCTACTTCTAGTCCAAGCGGCACATTGATGCAACTGCTCAGTCATGAGTTGTGCTGTAATAAGTGAACACGAGTTTGTGTCTCTCGTCACAGAAATGAAACCGCAAAATATTGCGCAACGGTATGCCATTTCTTTTTCCGTTAAATCGGGTAAAAACGCGACGAAAACTTACGGTAAGCTTCAGAAGACTTTTGAAGAGGAGGTTATGTCAAGGTTTTTCGGTGGCATAAAATTTTTAGTGAAGGTAGAACTAATGTTGAAGATGAAGACCACAGTGGACGACCATCAACCTCACGGACAGATGTCAACTTAACCAGGGTGCGTGAAATCGTATGATCGGATCGAAGATTATCCGTGAAAACGATTGCAAAAGAACTCAACATCGATCGAGAAACGGTTCGTCTAATATTAATTGAAGATCTTGGTACGAGAAAGATTTGTGCAAAAATGGTCCCCAAAAATCTCACACAACAACAGCGAGAAACACGGAAAAACGTGGCAGCCGATCTGTTAGAGCAAACGGAAATCGATCCAGATTTGTTGAGCCGTGTTATCACTGGTGATAAAGGTTGGTTTTTTCAATACGATCCAGAGACAAAACGCCAAAGTTCGCAATGGTGCTCAAAGGGATCACCCAGACCAAAAAAAGGTCGCATGTCAAA
Organism: Lycorma delicatula; assembly: GCF_047948215.1. Lineage (NCBI taxonomy): Eukaryota > Metazoa > Arthropoda > Insecta > Hemiptera > Fulgoridae > Lycorma > Lycorma delicatula. Next base: position 40,213,355 of record NC_134467.1, on the reverse strand, counting down.
GTCAAAAGTCAAATGCATGCTTGTGTGTTTCATCGATTCCAAGGGAATTGTTCATAAAGAGTGGGTGCCTTCACACAAGAAATTTTAGAAAGACTTGGTAAACGAGTTCTTCGTGTCCGTGCCAACATTGCTGATAATTGGATTCTGAATCACGATAATGCGCCATCCCATTCTGCTCTATCAGTACAGCAATTTTTAACCTCAAAACAAATTTCAGTACTACCACAGCCACCTTATTCACTAGATATCGCTCCGTGCGACTTTTTTCTATTTCGAAGAGTCAAAATGGCGGTCAAGGGACACCATTTTCAAACAACAAAAATGTCCAAAAAGCTTTGACGAGGGTCTTGGAGGATATTACAGAAGATGAGTTCCAGAAATGTTACCGTCAATGGCAGAAGCGCTGGTATAAGTGTGTGCAATCAGAGGGGAACTACTTTGAAGGAGACAACACTAAACACGACTAAAACGGTAAGCAACATTTTTTTTCACATCAGTCTCATTACTTTATTGTCGCACCTCGTATATATTAGGTGAATAAAAACACGCGCGTATTCGAATGCAAAGTTGTGTCAAAATTTCATAGCAATCGGTGAAGAACTTTCGGAAATTTAAGATTTTGAAACGAACGTTTACATTCATTATATAGAGTGATATTTAGTCCTGTTACCCAATTATAAATGTAATTTAAGAAAGGGAAATTTAGGTGGAATAAAAAAATGTATTTGTTACTCACAAAAGAGATTTAATAAAAAGCTGTTACTTATATAATTGTTAAAGAATATGCTCAAAATGCCCACCACTTGCGGTCATACATGCAGGGACTCTTTTCAGCATATTAGCAGAAACCTTTTTAAGAGTTGCATTGGAAATATTCGTGATTAAGTCTGTAATATTGACATCAATATTAATAAGTTCATCAATATTGTGAGGATTGTTTTTGAAGGCCTCGGACTTAATATAGCCCTACAAAAAGTAGTCAGGAGATGTGAGGTCTGGGGACCTTGGAGGCCGTAAGCCCTTGCTTATTATTCGATCATCAAAGAACTCTTGCAGAAAATTCACGGTTTCTCGAGACGTGTGGCATGTAACGCAATCTTGCTGAAACCGGCAATACCGCTCTTGAGGTTCCATGAGGGATACAAATTGGCGCACAATATTCCTGTATACTTCACCATTTACTGTCTTTTTGAAGAACACGGGTCCGACTATACGATGACGAGATATCGCACACCATACACCAATTTTTTCAGGATGCAAAAATTTGTCTTGTAAAGCGTTAGGATTTTCAACCGCCCAAATTCGACGGTTTTGACTGTTCACATAACCATCGAGATGGATCTAAGCTTCATCTATAAAGAACAGTGTTTAAAAATTCGATTCTGTTATCATTTACCAGAGTCCTAAACCGACGGAAATATTGCAATCGCTTGTTTAAATCTGGAGGCTGAAGCTCTTGGACAAATCGTACGCGATACGGATACAATTTCAAATTTTAGCGGCTTTCTGAACACTCGAATATGACAAACCGACTTGCGTGGAAAGTTTTCGTAAACTTTTCCGTGAAGTATTGAGCAATCTTGTTTTCACACTCTCTAAAACGTCATCTGTCAAGCGAGTCGGTCGACCGCTACGTTTTCTGTCGCAAACGCTACCTGTTTCTCGAAATCGGTTTCCTAGCCTAGAAATTAGCATTCTTTCTGGCGGAGGAACACCAAAAAATGTAATTTGAAATATTTCTTTTTTACACTCGCGTACGTTTCGTGGCAAAATATTGTTCAAGAATGAAACCTCGTTGTTCTATGGTAAAAGACATTCTGTTCGTAACACGATCGGAAACAGCACAAAAGTTTACACAGTTTAAAGAGAATCAACCAACAATGCCGTATCTATATCGGTTGAGTAGCGCTACCAACTTCGTGTACAAAACAAAATTTCCCTTTCTTAGAAATAAATTACCAGAAATTAACAATTGGGTAATAGGACTATAAAATCACTCTGTGATTTTATAGTCCTGGCACGGACAGATGTCAACTTAACCAGGGTGCGTGAAATCGTATGATCGGATCGAAGATTATCCGTGAAAACGATTGCAAAAGAACTCAACATCGATCGAGAAACGGTTCGTCTAATATTAATTGAAGATCTTGGTACGAGAAAGATTTGTGCAAAAATGGTCCCCAAAAATCTCACACAACAACAGCGAGAAACACGGAAAAACGTGGCAGCCGATCTGTTAGAGCAAACGGAAATCGATCCAGATTTGTTGAGCCGTGTTATCACTGGTGATAAAGGTTGGTTTTTTCAATACGATCCAGAGACAAAACGCCAAAGTTCGCAATGGTGCTCAAAGGGATCACCCAGACCAAAAAAAGGTCGCATGTCAAAGTCAAAAGTCAAATGCATGCTTGTGTGTTTCATCGATTCCAAGGGAATTGTTCATAAAGAGTGGGTGCCTTCACACAAGAAATTTTAGAAAGACTTGGTAAACGAGTTCTTCGTGTCCGTGCCAACATTGCTGATAATTGGATTCTGAATCACGATAATGCGCCATCCCATTCTGCTCTATCAGTACAGCAATTTTTAACCTCAAAACAAATTTCAGTACTACCACAGCCACCTTATTCACTAGATATCGCTCCGTGCGACTTTTTTCTATTTCGAAGAGTCAAAATGGCGGTCAAGGGACACCATTTTCAAACAACAAAAATGTCCAAAAAGCTTTGACGAGGGTCTTGGAGGATATTACAGAAGATGAGTTCCAGAAATGTTACCGTCAATGGCAGAAGCGCTGGTATAAGTGTGTGCAATCAGAGGGGAACTACTTTGAAGGAGACAACACTAAACACGACTAAAACGGTAAGCAACATTTTTTTTCACATCAGTCTCATTACTTTATTGTCGCACCTCGTATATATTAGGTGAATAAAAACACGCGCGTATTCGAATGCAAAGTTGTGTCAAAATTTCATAGCAATCGGTGAAGAACTTTCGGAAATTTAAGATTTTGAAACGAACGTTTACATTCATTATATAGAGTGATATTTAGTCCTGTTACCCAATTATAAATGTAATTTAAGAAAGGGAAATTTAGGTGGAATAAAAAAATGTATTTGTTACTCACAAAAGAGATTTAATAAAAAGCTGTTACTTATATAATTGTTAAAGAATATGCTCAAAATGCCCACCACTTGCGGTCATACATGCAGGGACTCTTTTCAGCATATTAGCAGAAACCTTTTTAAGAGTTGCATTGGAAATATTCGTGATTAAGTCTGTAATATTGACATCAATATTAATAAGTTCATCAATATTGTGAGGATTGTTTTTGAAGGCCTCGGACTTAATATAGCCCTACAAAAAGTAGTCAGGAGATGTGAGGTCTGGGGACCTTGGAGGCCGTAAGCCCTTGCTTATTATTCGATCATCAAAGAACTCTTGCAGAAAATTCACGGTTTCTCGAGACGTGTGGCATGTAACGCAATCTTGCTGAAACCGGCAATACCGCTCTTGAGGTTCCATGAGGGATACAAATTGGCGCACAATATTCCTGTATACTTCACCATTTACTGTCTTTTTGAAGAACACGGGTCCGACTATACGATGACGAGATATCGCACACCATACACCAATTTTTTCAGGATGCAAAAATTTGTCTTGTAAAGCGTTAGGATTTTCAACCGCCCAAATTCGACGGTTTTGACTGTTCACATAACCATCGAGATGGATCTAAGCTTCATCTATAAAGAACAGTGTTTAAAAATTCGATTCTGTTATCATTTACCAGAGTCCTAAACCGACGGAAATATTGCAATCGCTTGTTTAAATCTGGAGGCTGAAGCTCTTGGACAAATCGTACGCGATACGGATACAATTTCAAATTTTAGCGGCTTTCTGAACACTCGAATATGACAAACCGACTTGCGTGGAAAGTTTTCGTAAACTTTTCCGTGAAGTATTGAGCAATCTTGTTTTCACACTCTCTAAAACGTCATCTGTCAAGCGAGTCGGTCGACCGCTACGTTTTCTGTCGCAAACGCTACCTGTTTCTCGAAATCGGTTTCCTAGCCTAGAAATTAGCATTCTTTCTGGCGGAGGAACACCAAAAAATGTAATTTGAAATATTTCTTTTTTACACTCGCGTACGTTTCGTGGCAAAATATTGTTCAAGAATGAAACCTCGTTGTTCTATGGTAAAAGACATTCTGTTCGTAACACGATCGGAAACAGCACAAAAGTTTACACAGTTTAAAGAGAATCAACCAACAATGCCGTATCTATATCGGTTGAGTAGCGCTACCAACTTCGTGTACAAAACAAAATTTCCCTTTCTTAGAAATAAATTACCAGAAATTAACAATTGGGTAATAGGACTATAAAATCACTCTGTGATTTTATAGTCCTGGCACGGACAGATGTCAACTTAACCAGGGTGCGTGAAATCGTATGATCGGATCGAAGATTATCCGTGAAAACGATTGCAAAAGAACTCAACATCGATCGAGAAACGGTTCGTCTAATATTAATTGAAGATCTTGGTACGAGAAAGATTTGTGCAAAAATGGTCCCCAAAAATCTCACACAACAACAGCGAGAAACACGGAAAAACGTGGCAGCCGATCTGTTAGAGCAAACGGAAATCGATCCAGATTTGTTGAGCCGTGTTATCACTGGTGATAAAGGTTGGTTTTTTCAATACGATCCAGAGACAAAACGCCAAAGTTCGCAATGGTGCTCAAAGGGATCACCCAGACCAAAAAAAGCTCGCATGTCAAAGTCAAAAGTCAAATGCATGCTTGTGTGTTTCATCGATTCCAAGGGAATTGTTCATAAAGAGTGGGTGCCTTCACACAAGAAATTTTAGAAAGACTTGGTAAACGAGTTCTTCGTGTCCGTGCCAACATTGCTGATAATTGGATTCTGAATCACGATAATGCGCCATCCCATTCTGCTCTATCAGTACAGCAATTTTTAACCTCAAAACAAATTTCAGTACTACCACAGCCACCTTATTCACTAGATATCGCTCCGTGCGACTTTTTTCTATTTCGAAGAGTCAAAATGGCGGTCAAGGGACACCATTTTCAAACAACAAAAATGTCCAAAAAGCTTTGACGAGGGTCTTGGAGGATATTACAGAAGATGAGTTCCAGAAATGTTACCGTCAATGGCAGAAGCGCTGGTATAAGTGTGTGCAATCAGAGGGGAACTACTTTGAAGGAGACAACACTAAACACGACTAAAACGGTAAGCAACATTTTTTTTCACATCAGTCTCATTACTTTATTGTCGCACCTCGTATATATTAGGTGAATAAAAACACGCGCGTATTCGAATGCAAAGTTGTGTCAAAATTTCATAGCAATCGGTGAAGAACTTTCGGAAATTTAAGATTTTGAAACGAACGTTTACATTCATTATATAGAGTGATATTTAGTCCTGTTACCCAATTATAAATGTAATTTAAGAAAGGGAAATTTAGGTGGAATAAAAAAATGTATTTGTTACTCACAAAAGAGATTTAATAAAAAGCTGTTACTTATATAATTGTTAAAGAATATGCTCAAAATGCCCACCACTTGCGGTCATACATGCAGGGACTCTTTTCAGCATATTAGCAGAAACCTTTTTAAGAGTTGCATTGGAAATATTCGTGATTAAGTCTGTAATATTGACATCAATATTAATAAGTTCATCAATATTGTGAGGATTGTTTTTGAAGGCCTCGGACTTAATATAGCCCTACAAAAAGTAGTCAGGAGATGTGAGGTCTGGGGACCTTGGAGGCCGTAAGCCCTTGCTTATTATTCGATCATCAAAGAACTCTTGCAGAAAATTCACGGTTTCTCGAGACGTGTGGCATGTAACGCAATCTTGCTGAAACCGGCAATACCGCTCTTGAGGTTCCATGAGGGATACAAATTGGCGCACAATATTCCTGTATACTTCACCATTTACTGTCTTTTTGAAGAACACGGGTCCGACTATACGATGACGAGATATCGCACACCATACACCAATTTTTTCAGGATGCAAAAATTTGTCTTGTAAAGCGTTAGGATTTTCAACCGCCCAAATTCGACGGTTTTGACTGTTCACATAACCATCGAGATGGATCTAAGCTTCATCTATAAAGAACAGTGTTTAAAAATTCGATTCTGTTATCATTTACCAGAGTCCTAAACCGACGGAAATATTGCAATCGCTTGTTTAAATCTGGAGGCTGAAGCTCTTGGACAAATCGTACGCGATACGGATACAATTTCAAATTTTAGCGGCTTTCTGAACACTCGAATATGACAAACCGACTTGCGTGGAAAGTTTTCGTAAACTTTTCCGTGAAGTATTGAGCAATCTTGTTTTCACACTCTCTAAAACGTCATCTGTCAAGCGAGTCGGTCGACCGCTACGTTTTCTGTCGCAAACGCTACCTGTTTCTCGAAATCGGTTTCCTAGCCTAGAAATTAGCATTCTTTCTGGCGGAGGAACACCAAAAAATGTAATTTGAAATATTTCTTTTTTACACTCGCGTACGTTTCGTGGCAAAATATTGTTCAAGAATGAAACCTCGTTGTTCTATGGTAAAAGACATTCTGTTCGTAACACGATCGGAAACAGCACAAAAGTTTACACAGTTTAAAGAGAATCAACCAACAATGCCGTATCTATATCGGTTGAGTAGCGCTACCAACTTCGTGTACAAAACAAAATTTCCCTTTCTTAGAAATAAATTACCAGAAATTAACAATTGGGTAATAGGACTATAAAATCACTCTGTATATCTCAATACCAAAGAGCTACGATTAATAAAATTAATTGAAAAATTCTGTTTCGTTTAATAACTGTTTAAAATCTTCCACATTTTGATATATATTTAATATCTATGTATTTTACTGGATCAACCAAGGGAAACCATGATGAAACCTTGATTAGAACAGAATCATTAAATAAATTAAATATACAATTAATTATAAAATGAAAAATAATTTTGATTAAAATCCATATTTATTGTTTAAAATACAGAGTGATTGACAAATAATGTAATAAAATTTCAGGACATATTCTGTAGGTGAAAATAAAAAAGAAAATTCATATAAATATAAGTTTCGAGATCGCTTCTTTAGTATCGGCTGGTGAAAGATTTCCTCTGATTTTTGCGCCTTCGGTAGAATTAAGCCATACTAAAATTATTGAGACCAAAATTAAGGGGTATATTTAGTGGTTTTATATGAAAATTGTGGTGAAAATACCCTTTCACTTAATTTTACCAAGGAACATTAATCAAAAGCCATGTCAAATTTAGTTGTTTTTATCTTTTAGTCCTGATTTCACTTTTAACAGAGTCCATAAAATGTCTAAATTTATTTTCCTCTTTCATATATCTGGGACGCTATACTTACGCTGTAAAGTTGCTTTGATTTTCCCGTATATTCTCTTTTTTATCCTACTGAATATAATTTACGATTTTGTAACATTTTATATTCTGAACTCTCAAATTTTTTTACACTTTAACCGTATTTCAATTTCGCTAGGTTTTAGAATTTCTGACAGGTACAGTTTTTTATGGATTCTTTGTTGAAGTGTTTTATTTTTTCCACGTCCGTGAAATTCTTTGGAATGTAACGTTTACGGTCAACTAGAAGATGTGATGAGATCGAATTTTATGTTAAAATTGTACTGCAAAACCGTTCGCTGGAGAATTTTTACTGTTTTAACTTAACTTTCAGAAATAAAAATTTTATTTGATAGACTGTGTTGTTACATTTTACTTGCTTGTACGAAGTAAAGTATTGTGTTCGCAAAAAGTTTCGGTTTTCAGATTTCAAAAAAAATATCCATTTTGCCTATCCCTGAATCCAATTTGATTTTTTTTTTGGCGTGACGTCTGTACGTATGTATATATCTCGCATAACTCAAAAACGATTAGCCGTAGGATGTTGAAATTTTTGATTTACGATCAAGGTAACATCTGTTGTAACATTCTAGTATCATCTAGTTGTACATCTTCCCTTTTTATTGCAATCGACTGAACCAAAAGTGTCCGAAAAAGCCCGAAATCCAAAACATTTGGATATTTTGTTAACTTCAGTAATAAGCCGTCATTAAGAAGTTTTCAAGGATAAGTGGTGCTTATTTTTATCGGTTCTAGAGTTATAGCCAAATAAAATTTTAATTAATGAAATATTTGGATCTTACAAGGGGAAGACACATTGCTTCGACTTAGACTTTATCTTCTTTTTCGTGTGAACTTTTTTTAAATTTAAGTATATTGATTTGCCGGCCTCTATAGCGTGAGTGGTAGCGTCTCGGCCTTTCACCCAGAGGTCCCGGGTTCGAATTCCGGTCAGGAATGGCATTTTCACACACGGCACAAATCATTCATCTCATCTTCTGAAGTAATGCTTAACTGTGGACTCGGAGGTTAAACGAAAAAAAAAGTATATTGATTTATTAATAATTATTAACCTCTGATTGTAAAAAAAATTACGATAAATAATTCAGTTATAACAATAAAAAAGATAAAAAATATCAAAAGTTATTAATAAAATAAAATTTATGTACTTTTCATTTTAAAAAAATGTTATATAATTTAACGGGAGTTCAAGGAAGTCATGTGGTGCCCACATCAGATTTTTTGTTTTTTCATCACGTAAATGATTGATTATTAAACGAAAATGAGTACAGATATTATATCCCGGATTCAAAATGAGAGACCCACCAGGTTGATCTAATAGTGAACGCGTCTTCCCAAATCAGCTGATTTGGAAGTGGAGAGTTCCAGCGTTCAAGTCCTAGTAAAATCAGTTATTTTTACACGGATTTGAATACTACTAGATCGTGGATACCGGTGTTCTTTGGTGGTTGAGTTTTTCAATTAACCACACATCTCAGGAACGGTCGAATTGAGACTTTACAAGACTTTACACTTCATCTAAACTCATACATTTCATTTGCTGAAGTATTATCTGAAAGGTAATTACCGGAGGCTAAGAAGGAAAAATAAAGAATGATGCAAAATGAGAAGCAATTTTTTTTTCATTGCATTAATAAAATTCTCGACTGGCGAATTTGAGAATTTTATGCGACAATTTATTATTTTTTTAATATTACTTTACTCTTTCTACAGAGTGATTCAGAAGGATAGGGCAATACTTTGACAACTCATTCTAGAGGCTAAAAATAAGAAAAAGTTCATATAAACATAGGTCCGAAAACGCTTCGTTACAGAGTTATACAGAGTGAAAGATTTCCCCCGAGTTTCAGTTCCTCCGGGTAAATTAAGGCTTTCTGAAATTCTGGGAAGGTCAATTAAGGGGCAAATTCAATTGTTTCTTATGCTTTTTGAGCTGGGAAATCGAAAAAATAGGTCCCACAACTGTATATCTCTTAGTTTCTATGATATCTCATGTAAAACTCCAAAAATAGGGTTAAAAAACACATTATTTTTACGTTTGACGTAGAATAACGTTGTTAAATTGGCAATAAACGATACATTTTTTAAACATAAATTGTAGAGAATTTAATTATAAGAAGATTGATGTAAATAATGTCAACAAAAAATAAATAAATATATAAACATGTCGACTTTTATTAACAACAAAACCGACGAAAACTTAGAAGAAAATGTTGCAAAAAAAGAAATCATGTTTAGTAGGTACAATAATTTTAGATCTACGAAAAACAAGTTGGCAACACTGATTTTCTTCATCACAATTTGTTTAAATACTACTCATTGTTGTCAGTTAATTGTGGTAATGTATTAAATAACCTTTCGCTGATCAATCGTGTTTGCAGTATTACGTCGAATTCTTATTGTAAAAATTTCAGAAAACTGTTAAGAAGTGTAATTTTGTATTAATTTTACAGTGCATAAAAATGACGTCTATTAAAAAAAGTGAAATTCTGTTTGCTTTTATTTTGAAAAATGCTGCGTATCTTCACTAATGCCGAATATGCCGGCATGATTTTCATCTATGGATTTTACAATGGAAGTGCTGCGGCAGCGGTTACGGAATATCGACATAGGTATCCCGATCGTGTTGTACTAAATCGTAAAGTATTTATTTGAATTTTTAATAATCTTCGTGTGAATGGTACACTTCCCAGCGCTCATATTTCATCTGAAAGACAAGCAAATCGTGCTGATGAAGGTGAAAACATTCTGCAGATGGTTCAACGTAGTCCGGCAACGAGCACACGATTAATTACAACACGCTCAATATTTCACAAAGTAGAGTATGGAGGACGTCAAATAGTAATGGACTGCATCCTTTTCATACTCAGAAAGTGCAACATCTCCGGCCTGGTGACTACGCCAGCCGGCTGCAGTTTTGTCAACGGGTTAATAGGAATCAACATTTAATTCAATTTATATTATTTTCGGATGAAGCTACTTTCACTCGTAACGGAATAAACAACACACGGAATGCGCATTGATGATCTGAAGAAAACCCACATGCTACAGTAGAAAAAAATTTCCAGCAACGATTTTCAGTGAATGTTTGGTGCGGTATCATAGATGACCAATTAATCGGTCCTTTCATACTACAACTCGTGTCACAGGAAGAAATTATCTGGAATTTTTACGTAATGAATTTATAATATTGCCGGAAAATATCCCCTTAGCAAAACGAATTGAAATGTATTACCGACTTGATGGAGCTCCTACACATTTCACTAATCAAGTAAGGCAATGTCTTGATGAAAAGTTTGCTGGTAAATGGATAGGACGTGGAGGGCCGGTTAATTGGCCACCGAGATCCCCAGACCTCACTCCAATGGATTTTTGTTTGTGGGGATGGTTGAAAAATGAGGTTTACAAGCAAAACGTAGACACACGCGATGAACTGATCGCTCCCATTCTCAACGCTGCAGCTATAATCGAGGAACGCAAAGATACCGTTAGACTGGCAACACAAAATCCAGTACAACGCGTTAAAAAGCGCATTGAACACAACGCTGGCATTTTTGAAAGTTATTAAACCACATGAAATACTACTTGTAAGTAGCATTTTGTCATTATTATAAAAAAACCGAAAGTATTCTTTCTTCCTCCAGTTATTTTCTATTGTACATAACGAAAAAGTTTTTTCAATCTGTTTTGTTGTTAATAAAAGTCGACATGTTTAAAATTTTATTTGTTTTCTGTTGACATTATTTACATCAATCTTCTTATAATTAAATTCTCTACATTTTATGTTTAAAAAATGTATCATTTATTGCCAATTTAACAACGTTATTGTACGTCAAACGTAAAAAAATGTATTTTTTGAACCTATTTTTGGCGTTTTAAATGGGATATCGTAGAAAATAAGAGAGATACAGTTCTGGGACCAAGCAAGTGACTGAGCAATGAATACGTATTTGAATTAACAGAAATATAAACATAAAAACGTTTTTTATTTATTTATTTTTTTGTAAAAGGAAATTTTAACTTATTATCAGTTTTATGTGTTTTTTTTTTTCAGTTCAGCATTATTCCCTTTGTTTATTGTTTTATTTTTACGTGATTTTCAATTGTTTTTTTCTTTTTTTTCAATCGGATGAATTTATTTATTTTGTGTTCATTTCCATCTAGATGTTTTTACGTACATTTGCATATTTACATAGTGTGAATATCCTTCATGTTAAAAGACAATGAAATATAAAAAATAAAATCTGTTATACCTTTTTATATTTCATTTAAATTATTTTCTGTTATTTATATTTATTATATATACGTTACCATTTTAAAATAAAAAGATGTTTAATATAACTTTTTATATAAAAAATAAATAAAATTATTACGCGAAAACCAACCGAACGATTAGAACGAGTAGATTCGTGTTATCCCAGGGAAGATTTAAAACTATTTGGGTCCCGATCCCTGGGGGTCCTAGCACTCTTAGAGGAGGCGTTATCAATTTTCCCTTTTTGACAACGAATTTTAAAACAGTTCTTGATTTCGTTTTTCAACGTAAAAATGGAAAACTATGCGTTTTACAACATATTCGATTTTCAGCTCTCTCCCGAGATATGGTGTAAGGGAAAGGAGAACCAAAAAGAATATTTTCGTCCACAACAGGAAATTGTATATCAAGAACGAGATATTGAAGGAAAGAGAGCTTTTCAGGGTTCAATTATTATTTATTAGTATTATTCTCATAACCATTATTCCATTTTATACAGGGGCTCTTCCCCTTAGCCGACTAGTTTTTCAATAAAAATTTTATTATTATTTTAAAAAAATAATATTAACAATTTTTTTAGTAGAATAATTCGTAAAATTTGATTAATCAAAACTTCTATAACTCGAACATTAACATTTTCCAGTTCAGACAGGGGCTCTTCCCCTTAGCCGACTAGTTTTTCAATAAAAATTTTATTATTATTTTAAAAAAATAATATTAACAATTTTTTTTAGTACAATAATTCGTAATATTTGATTAATAAAAACTTCTATAACTCGAACATCACCATTATTCCAGTCCAGACAGGGGCTCTTCCCCTTAGCCGACTAGTTTTTCAATAAAAATTTTATTATTATTTTAAAAAAATAATATTAACAATTTTTTTAGTAGAATAATTCGTAAAATTTGATTAATCAAAACTTCTATAACTCGAACATTAACATTTTCCAGTTCAGACAGGGGCTCTTCCCCTTAGCCGACTAGTTTTTCAATAAAAATTTTATTATTATTTTTAAAAAATAATATTAACAATTTTTTTTAGTACAATAATTCGTAATATTTGATTAATAAAAACTTCTATAACTCGAACATCACCATTATTCCAGTCCAGAGAGGGGCTCTTCCCCTTAGCCGACTAGTTTTTCAATAAAAATTTTATTATTATTTTAAAAAAATAATATTAACAATTTTTTTTAGTACAATAATTTGTAATATTTGATTAATCAAAACTTCTATAACTCGAACATCACCATTATTCCAGTCCAGACAGGGGCTCTTCCCCTTAGCCGACTAGTTTTTCAATAAAAATTTTATTATTATTTTTAAAAAATAATATTAACAATTTTTTTTAGTACAATATTCGTAAAATTTGATTAATCAAAACTTCTATAACTCGAACATCACCATTATTCCAGTCCAGACAGGGGCTCTTCCCCTTAGCCGACTAGTTTTTCAATAAAAATTTTATTATAATTTTAAAAAAATAATATTAACAATTTTTTTAGTACAATAATTCGTAAAATTTGATTAATCAAAACTTCTATAACTCGAACATCACCATTATTCCAGTCCAGACAGGGGCTCTTCCCCTTAGCCGACTAGTTTTTCAATAAAAATTTTATTATAATTTAAAAAAAATAATATTAACAATTTTTTTTAGTACAATAATTCGTAATATTTGATTAATAAAAACTTCTATAACTCGAACATCACCATTATTCCAGTCCAGACAGGGGCTCTTCCCCTTAACCGACTAGTTTTTCAATAAAAATTTTATTATTATTTTTAAAAAATAATATTAACAATTTTTTTTAGTACAATAATTCGTAATATTTGATTAATAAAAACTTCTATAACTCGAACATTACCATTATTCCAGTTCAGACAGGGGGCTCTTCCCCTTAGCCGACTAGTTTTTCAATAAAAATTTTATTATTATTTTAAAAAAATAATATTAACAATTTTTTTAGTAGAATAATTCGTTTTTTTTTTTGTTTTTTTTGTCTTCAGTCATTTGACTGGTTTGATGCATCTATAAACGCCAAGTATGTCGGTTTGTTTTTCTTTAATCTTCCTTCTACTATTAATCTGAGGCCTAAAATTGCTTCCCTTGTCCCTATACTTTTCCTGAAACCAAATTGATCTTCTCCTAACACTTCTTCCATTCTCCTCTCAATTCTTCTGTATAGAATTCTAGTTAAGATTTTTGATGCATGACTAGTTAAACTAATTGTTCTGTATTCTTCACATTTATCTGCCCCTGCTTTCTTTGGTATCATGACTATAACACATTTTTTGAAGTCAGACGGAAATCCCCCTTTCCATAAATATTACACACCAGTTTTTATAATCTATCCTCACCTGCACTGCGCAGTAATTCTACAGGTATTCCGTCTATTCCAGGAGTCTTTCTGCCATTTAAATCTTTTAATGCTCTCTTAAATTCAGATCTCAGTATTGTTTCTCCCATTTCATCCTCCTCAACTTCCTCTTCTTCCTCTATAACACCATTTTCTAATTCATTTCGTAAAATTTCTATAATTTCTAATAATTCGTAAAATTTGATTAATCTAAACTTCTATAACTCGAACATCTCCATTATTCCAGTCTAGACAGAGGGCTCTTCCCCTTAGCCGACTAGTTTTTCAATAAAAATTATATTATAATTTTAAAAAAAATAATATTAACAATTTTTTTAGTAGAATAATTCGTAAAATTTGATTAATCAAACTTCTATAACTCGAACAAATTTAATTTTCCATTTTTATTTTATTTAAAATGATTTAATTATTTTTAACGACTTTTTGAAGAAAAGTATTAATTTCGATCGCATGGTGTGAGTGGAGAGGAATGCATTTTCTTTATATTTTGATTTATCATGAGTATCAAAGTACCAGTCACATAATTTGGGTTTTCCTTGTTATAATTTTATATATATAAGCTTATATATAACATTTTGTGGGACGAAAGTTTCCAAAACTACTAAATCAATTTCATTGAAATTAAGGTAAGTTGTAGTAGTGCATATGAAGTTGTGCATGTGAAAATTTCAAGAAGATTAATTTAATTATTCTTAAGTTACACTGAATTTAAGGTCGAATTTATTGAAGTATGGAAATAGCTTTATAGTGCATATATTAAGGAAGATAATTTTAGAAATTTTATGGACTCGGTTAAAAATGAAATCAGAATTACAAGAAAAACTAGTAAATTTGGCGAGGCTTTTGATTAGAGTTTCTTGACAAAATTAAGTGAAGGGATACCACAATTTTTTTCTAGCAATGAAATCTATTATAAATTTCAAATCTAGCAATAGCGAAGCATTGCCGTGTCTGCTAGTTTATTTATATAATAATAGTTTCTGCTTACCAAAAATATCTAATAATATATTCGAACGCTTTCGGATCAGTAATCCATCATCAGGTACATTGATATGTTATAATTATAATTACTTACTTTAAAATATCATTAATTGTACTAACTTGAATTTTAAAAATAAAAATTATAAATATAGGAATTGATCGTCAAAAGGTGTGTCAAAAGTAATGTCAACTTTAACCGTCATGTCGGTATGAAAGTGTCAGTTGTTCTGTTGACATGACGGATAACGGTGACATTATTTTATCTTTTGACGATCAATTCTTATATTTATAATTTTTATTTTTAAAATTCAATTTAGTACAATTAATAATACGTGAAGTAAATAATTACAACACATCAATGTTGCTGAGGATGGATTACTGATCCGAAAGCACTCAAACATACTATTAGAGGTTTTTGGTAAACGAAAACTACAGTGTCCCATATAAAATGTAACCCATCAATCACTCATCCATGAAATTTCAAAAGTCAAGCTTACTCCCCTACTCGTTACTGAAATGGACTCGTCCAACATCTGCACATCGCGGCGACGCAGTAGAACACTACCAATATTAACAACAATGCGATCATAACGTTCAGTGTATTGCAAGAGACATGGTGGTGGATTCGCTAGATGAACGTGTTTTCATTGTCGAGTCGTACTTCAGTACGAAATCAGCAGTGGCAGTGCAAGATTTGTTTCGCCATAAGTACCCGGATAAACCGGCTCCTAACAAAACATCAGTATTAAGGTCAGTTGCAAAATTTAGACAGAACGGTACTGTTAATAACAAGGAACACAAAAGATCTGCGTCAGTGTTGAATACAGATACAATCACTGAAATCAAAGACCGATTACTCGCCTCGCCAAATAAATCGATCAGACGTTTGTCTGCTGAAATTAATTTGTCTAAATCGACTGTTCATCGGGCGACCAAACGATTACAATTACGACCTTATTGCGTTCAAACGGTTCATCGACTTCTTGAACCCGACAAAGAAAAACGGCTACAATATTGTCAACGGTTCCGTCGATTTCTGCCTGAGGGAATTAACGTTATGGATTCGTTATTTTTCACAGATGAGGCACGGTTTCATTTCGATGGCTATCAAATCAGCTAAAACAGTAGAATTTGGAATATCCCCGCGTTTATCACGAAAAACAATTACACCCGCAGAAGTCGGGCGTGTGGTGCGCGATATCGCGGAAGAAAATAATAGGTCCTATTTTTTTCGAGTACACCATTAATGAAGAACGATATCAGGATATTTTATTTCAGTTCATCGCAGTTCATTGTAAAATTTACAAGAAACGCTGTAAAAAGAATTGAAGCTTGTACTCAAGAAGACAGCGGCCAGTTCCAACATTTACTCTAAATGTAAGGTAATGGATGGTAATAATAAAAATTACATTTACATTTACACATGCCTTTTTATTATTTCAATACCTACCAATATAAGATTGGGTTGCGTTTTATATGGGACAACCTGTATTTAAAAAAAAAACTATTTTTTTAAATATAAAATTGTTAATATTAAACACCAGGAGAATTGTATCTATACATATATAAAAATCAATGTTTGTTTGTCTGTCTGTTCCAACTTAACTCGAAATCTTCCGGACAGATTTGTTTAAAATTTTGCACACCTACACTTTGAAGCCCTGCAGTGAATATAAGCTAATTTTTTTGAACCTCCGACATAACGAAATTTAAATCACTTTATTTCTTTCTTAAAAATTATTAAATTTTCTAAATGACTTTGATTTAGAAGAAAAATTTAATTTTTAGCTAACATATTTTTGAATCGATTAATTTTGAAAAGGGCTGAAATTTTAACGTACAGTTATTCCTAAGTTTCAATTGATTAAGTGCACATGCATATGTAATTTTTACGATTCATTCATTTACAATTTTTTTTACAGCTGTTTAAGAACATAAATAAATAGTTGCTTTTGTTTATCATGTATGTGTTACTATTTTAAAGCGTGTCAAATATTTAAATGCAATCTATTAAATGTTGTGATCTTATTTCAAAATATCATATCGTGCCTAAAAGACATTCTTCAATTGGGAGAAATACAATAAATTATATAAAATAAAAAGATTGACCACCACGGGAAACGCAAGTAAACATATAACGCGAGCGAAGCTGCGAGTTACATGAAAAGAAAAATTTTTGCAAAAGAAAAGATCCGCTAGGTGGGGCTGGGGTCGAGATCATCGAAAAATTGTATTTATGGTCCAAAATTTGGCTAAATATATATATATTAGTTACGTGAAAAGAAATATTTTTCCAAAAAATGGACCCGTTAAGTGGAGCTGGGGGTCAAAATATTTCGGAAAATTGTGAAAATTTAAATACAAAAAAGCACGTATGATCAAAACTGTTCGTTCGGCAGAGACTGAAGACGAAAGACAGTCAAGATTGGAAAGCGAGCGAATATACACAGCCCGATCCCGTTCGACTGAAACAACTGAGCGACGAGAAATGCGATATACCACCGTTACTGTATTTTATAAAAATAACAAATACAAAGAAATTTGTATTTATATGTAAATTATACTTTTTTTTTGTCTTCAGTCATTTGACTGGTTTGATGCAGCTCTCCAAGATTCCCTATCTAGTGCTAGCCGTTTCATTTCAGTATACCCACTACATCCTACATCCCCAACAATTTGTTTTACATATTCCAAACGTGGCCTGCCTACACAATTTTTCCCTTCTACCTGTCCTTCCAATATTAAAGCGACTATTCCAGGATGCCTTAGTATGTGGCCTATAAGTCTGTCTCTTCTTTTAACTATATTTCTCCAAATGCTTCTTTCTTCATCTATTTGCCGCAATACCTCTTCATTTGTCACTTTATCCACCCATCTGATTTTTAACATTCTCCTATAGCACCGCATTTCAAAAGCTTCTAATCTTTTCTTCTCAGATACTCCGATTGTCCAAGTTTCACTTCCATATAAAGCGATACTCCGAACATATACTTCCAAAAATCTTTTAATTAATTTTTGATGTAAACAAATTATATTTCTTACTGAAGGCTCGTTTCGCTTGCGCTATTCGGCATTTTATATCGCTCCTGCTTCGTCCATCTTTAGTAATTCTACTTCCCAAATAACAAAATTCTTCTACCTCCATAATCTTTTCTCCTCCTATTTTCACATTCAGTGGTCCATCTTTGTTATTTCTACTACATTTCATTACTTTTGTTTTGTTCTTGTTTATTTTCATGCGATAGTTCTTGCGTAGGACTTCATCTATGCCGTTCATTGTTTCTTCTAAATCCTTTTTACTCTCGGCTAGAATTACTATATCATCAGCAAATCGTAGTATATTTTATCTTTTCACCTTGTACTGTTACTCCGAATCTAAATTGTTCTTTAACATCATTAACTGCTAGTTCCATGTAAAGATTCATTAGTTATGGAGTTATTAAGGCAGGATGATATAAACCTTTTAGTAACGTTACAAATTTCTGTTCTCGTACCCGTATGTTTCGGTGTGAATTTAAAGACGTTTTACGTCAAAAATAGAATATGTTATGTTAGGTTTATTTTCAGATGTAAAATCAAATAAAGATTTGTTCTCTATTTTGGAGTCATGGTATGTAACTGATTATTAATAAATATATCGTACTTTATTTGTTTAGTTTGAACGATTCCTAGATGAATATATCTCGTTTTTAATACGATTTTAAATGTTTACCTATTTATATATAAAATCTCTACTATTTGATATGGTTCGCGCAATTAAAATTTTAAATAACACGTTTTCAGTTTGAATAAATTATAGTCTAACCTTTAAATATTCTGTTGCTTCATTATTTACGCCACCGCCAATTCTGTACGATTCATTAGCTAAGCAGTTAAAATATATCGCAATGATTGTACATATTTTAAAATTCACTTTTCTATGATTAACTATTGGAATATTATTTATAGGTTCTATCAGTCTGTATTTTGAATATATAAACTTTAATTTTCATGTAAACAATACTGAATTATTTCAGGTAAAATAAATATAAACTGCAGTGAATAGACTATACTTTTATTTGTGTTTTTTTTTTTCATTGTAAATAGTGGAAAATAAATAGCGTAAATAAATGTTACAAAAATATTAATTAAACATCTACGGAATTTTTAAATGCTTCATTTTAAGAATAATTAAATATGTACATAAATTTATTAAATATGTAGTTTATAATTTATACAATTTAATATGTATGGTAATTACTGTTTTGTATTTATTAATTTAATATTTTGTAATAATAATTGATCAAGAATTTAAAATAGTTTCCCTTGATCCTTCCAGGCAAATATTGTAGTTGTTTATTTTTATTATTCGATAACGTAGACTGGAATAAAATGTTCAGCATTTTAAAAATTAGGGTTCAAATACAGAGATAGAAGAACAATTGCTAATATGTACAGGAACAGCAACAGTAATAATTGAAGAACATAAGAAAGAAGCCGTAATAAGAAAGGGAGTCCGACAAGGATGTTCCCTATCCCCGTTACTTTTTAATCTTTACATAGAACTAGCAGTTAATGATGTTAAAGAACAATTTAGATTCGCAGTAACAGCACAAGGTGAAAAGATAAAGATGCTACGATTTGCTGATGATATAGTTATTCTAGCCGAGAGTAAAAAGGATTTAGAAGAAACAATGAACGGCATAAATGAAGTCCTACGCAAGAACTATCGCATGAAAATAAACAAGAAGAAAACAAAAGTAATGAAATGTAGTAGAAATAACAAAGATGGACCACTGAATGTGAAAATAGGAGGAGAAAAGATTATGGAGGTAGAAGAATTTTGTTATTTGGGAAGTAGAATTACTAAAGATGGACGAAGCAGGAGCAATATAAAATGCCGAATTGTAAATGCTAAACGAGCCTTCAGTAAGAAATATAGTTTGTTTACATCAAAAATTAATTTAAATGTCAGGAAAATATTTTTGAAAGTGTATGTTCGGAGTGTCGCTTTATATGGAAGTGAAACTTGGACGATCGGAGTATCTGAGAAGAAAAGATTAGAAGCTTTTGAAATGCGGTGCTATAGGAGAATGTTAAAAATCAGATGGGTGGATAAAGTGACAAATGAAGAGGTATTGCGGCAAATAGATGAAGAAAGAAGCATTTTGAAAAATATAGTTAAAAGAAGAGACAGACTTATAGGCCACATACTAAGGCATCCTGGAATAGTCGCTTTAATATTGGAAGGACAGGTAGAAGGAAAAAATTGTGTAGGCAGGCCACGATTGGAATATGAAAAACAAATAGTTAGGGATGTAGGACGTAGAGGGTATACTGAAATGAAACGGCTAGCACTAGATAGGGAATCTTGGAGAGCTGCATGAAACCAGTCAAATGACTGAAGACAAAAAAAAAATTTTATTATTAATGTTATAGCAAACTTATCAACCCCTTCCAGCTTGATCACATTTACATAATGTTTTAAATAAATATTAATTTATTTCTTAATTCAAAAGAGAATAATAAATAAAATATGTATAAATTAATTTTTTTTTAAACTTTTTTGATTTATCTAAACTTTTAATAATAAATTTACAATAAAACTTCTATCAAAATTTCCAAAAATAAACCTTACGTAAATTTTTATTGCCGGACTCCGTGGCGCGAGTGGTATTTGTGTTTCAACTGGAGGTCCCGGCTTTGAATCCCGGTCATGCATGGCATTTTCACACGCTAAAAATCATCATCTCAAGTAGTATGAAATCCGCAGATTCAATATCAGGCCGACCAGTCCTGAGCCAAAGTCACTGATCCAGAGAATGTGCGTAACTTATTCAATACATAAATATATTATTCAATACATTTTATTAATTTATTTGAATAAGTTACTCGGGTTCTGGATCAATTTATTGAAATCGATTATCCCCCTTTCGCTGAAAGTAATGATGTCCGATTTTTAAAAATTAATTTAAAAGTAAAACTGTTAACCGAATATGTTTTCAATTCATTTCGGCAACAATTTCAACAAAAAAAAAAATGTTGTGAAAAGGGCGTAACTCGAGAATGGGTGGACTTGGCCGGATGAAACTACCGGAAAGCTACTAAAGTACCCTTTGATCAATCGGAAAGTACCCTTAGGTTAAGCTTTTCAAAATCGCGTTAGAACTGGGCTAGGACGCATCGTTTTCGAGATACGCCCTATTTTTAAAATTCGGCAGAATCTTTTTTAATGTAATAAATAATTTATTTGTATCATGGATCAATCTTCTTTAATGTATTTGAATAAGTTACGCACATTCTGCATCAGTTTAAGGTATTTGAATAAGTTACGCACATTCTGGATCAATTTATTGAAATCGATTTTCCTCTTTCACTGAAAGTAATGATGACCGATTTTTAAAAATTAATTTAAAAGTTATTAAAACTATTGACCGAGTGGTAAAAAACATATTTTCATTTTATTTAGGCACCAATTTCAAAAAAAATGCTGTGAAAAGGGCGTTACTCGAGAGCGAGTGGACTTGGGTGGATGAGACTAGGGAGGATCGATTCAACAATTCGGATCGTACGGTGAAGAATATCAAAATCGCGTTAGAAATCGGCTAGGACGCATCGTTTTCGAGATACGCCCTATTTTTAAAATTCGGCAGAATCTTTTTTACTGTAATGAATAATTTATTTGTATCATGGATCAATCTTCTTTAATGTATTTGAATAAGTTACGCACATTCTGCATCAGTTTAAGGTATTTGAATAAGTTACGCACATTCTGGATCAATTTATTGAAATCGATTTTCCTCTTTCACTGAAAGTAATGATGACCGATTTTTAAAAATTAATTTAAAAGTTATTAAAACTATTGACCGAGTGGTAAAAAACATATTTTCATTTTATTTAGGCACCAATTTCAAAAAAAAAATGCTGTGAAAAGGGCGTTACTCGAGAGCGAGTGGACTTGGGTGGATGAGACTAGGGAGGATCGATTCAACAATTCGGATCGTACGGTGAAGAATATCAAAATCGCGTTAGAAATCGGCTAGGACGCATCGTTTTCGAGATACGCCCTATTTTTAAAATTCGGCAGAATCTTTTTTACTGTAATGAATAATTTATTTGTATCATGGATCAATCTTCTTTAATGTATTTGAATAAGTTACGCACATTCTGCATCAGTTTAAGGTATTTGAATAAGTTACGCACAGAGAATCTTTTGTAATGTAATTAATAATTTACTTGTATACTGGATCAATCTTTTTAATGTGTTGAATAAGTTACGCACATTCTGGATCAGTAACCTTGGCTCAGGACTGGTCGGCCTGATCTTGAATGTGCGGTTTTCATACTACTATCTCATCCTCTGAAGCGATACCTAACAGTGGTACCGGAGGTTAAACAAAAAAAAGTGGGGTAAATTTTTATTGATAGTACATTTTTCAGCAGAATTTCTTTTAGTTTTTCCGTTTCAGATATTAAACGCAGATAAAACAAATTATTTTTTTGGAAAGTGGTTTTCGGTGGGGAGCAGAAAAAAAATGATTTTTTTGAAGATTATAAACTTTTTCGTGTACAATTATTTTCCCATTATATAACCAACAAATAACCAACGAAAGTACAGAGTGTCCCATATAAAACGCAACCCATTAATCACTCATCCATGAAATTTCAGAAGTCAAGCATACTCCCCTACTCTTTACTGAAATGGACTCATCCAACATCTGAACATCGCGGCGACGCAGTAGAACATTACCGATAGTAACAACAATGCAACCATAACGTTCAGTGTATTGCTAGAGACAAGATAGTGTTTTCGGTAGATGAACGTGTTTTCTTGCAGTACAAGATTTGTTTCGCCATAAGTACCCAGATAAACCAGCTCCTAACAAAACATCAGTATTAAGGTTAGTTGCAAAATTTTGAGAGACCGGTTCTGTTAATAACAAGGAACACAAAAGATCTGCGTCGGTGTTGAATACAGATACAGTCAATGAAATCAAAGACAGATTACTTGCCTCGCCAAATAAATCGATCAGACGTTTGTCTGCTGAAATTAATTTGTCTAAATCAACCGTTCATCGGGCGACCAAACGATTACAATTACGACGTTATAGCATTCAAACGGTCCATCGACTTCATGAGCCCGACAAAGAAAAACGGCTACAATATTGTCAACGGTTTCGTCGATTTCTGCGTGAGGGAATTAATGTTACGGATTCGTTATGTTTCACAGATGAAGCACGGTTTCATTTGGATGGCTACGTAAACACCCAAAACAGTAGTATTTGGAGTGCCGAAAATCCACGTTTATCACGAAAAACAATTACACCCGCAGAAGTTGGACGTGTGGTGCGCGATATCGCGTGAGAAAATAATCGGTCCTATTTTTTTCGAATACACCATTAATGCAGAACGATATCAGGATATTTTATTTCGGTTCATCGCATTCTTGGAAGAGGAAGATAGACACTGCTGGCTACAACATGACGGTGCGACATCGCACTACGCAGGTTCAACTTCTGATTTCGTCGAGGAATTCTTTGGTAATCGTGTGGTGGCCACCAAGTTCTCCAGATTTGATTGCGGCGGATTTTTTTCTACGGGGTTACCTCAAAGAAAAAGCCTACATCAACAAACCACGTACACTTGAACAACTGAAAGTCAATATTGAACAAGCTGTATTAAATATCCAGCCACAAACTTTGAAAAAAGTTGCAAGAAACGCTGTAAAAAGAATTGAAGCTTGTATTCAAGAAGATGGCGGCCACATCCAACATTTATTCTTAATGTAAGGTAATGGATGGTAATAATAAAAATTACATTTACATTTACACATGCCTTTTTATTATTTCAATACCTACCAATATAAGGTTGGGTTGCGTTTTATATGGGACACTCTGTATAACAATCTTTTTTTTTAATTTTGTTTTGCATATAAATTTTGTCTTATATATGTGTATGTGTGTATTTGTGCGCGCGCGTATTATTTACGCGTACATTGTAAAATACCAAAAATACATTGAAAGCTAATAATACATTACAAACAAATACTTTGATATAATAATGAATTTATTCCATTACATGTGGTGGTAAGCTTTTCAATAAGTTTGAAAATTAATGATAGAATAAAAAATAGGAGATGTAGTAATCGGTAGAATTAAAATATAATCAAAACATAATTGGAAATGTTGTTTACATTCGTACTTCATTCAGTTTTCAGAAAAACAAATTATATCTTCTGATAACAATTAAAATAAATTATTTTAACAGATAATGTATTCGTTGTGCGGTAAACAGTTGGTATTTAATAATTCAATACCATCAATCATTGCCAATATTGATTTAATATTTAAAGGGAATATTTATTTTCAGCGGGATTAATTTAAATCTTCAATAAAATTGCCCTTTAAAATTAAATATTAAGTAGTGTAAAAACAAAGACAATATATTTTTCTACAGATTCAAAAACTTATTACAACTATATTACTAATTTTTAAAATCTTATTTTTAACGATATTATGAACTTACGGTAATGTTATTTGACAGTAAAAATACAGGATGTCTCATATAAAACGCAACCCAACCTTATATTGGTAGTTATTGAAATAATAAAAAGGCATGTGTAAATGTAAATGTAATTTTTATTATTATCATCCATTACCTTACATTTAGAGTAAATGTTGGAAGTGGCCGCCATCTTCTTGAATACAAGATTCAATTCTTTTTACAGCGTTTCTTGCAATTTTTTTCAAAGTTTGTGGCTGGATATTTAATACAGCTTGTTCAATATTGACTTTCAATCGATCAAGTGTACGTGGTTTGTTGCTGTAAGTTTTTTCTTTGAGGTAACCCCGTAGAAAAAAATCCGCCGCAGTCAAATCTGGAGATCTTGGTGGCCACAAGCCTCGACCGATAACACGATTACCAAATAATTCCTCGACGAAATCAGAAGTTGAACCTGCGTAGTGAGATGTCGCATCGTAATGTTGTAGCAGGCAGCGTCTGTCTTCCTCTTCCAAGAGTGCGATGAACTGAAATAAAATATCCTGATATCGTTCTGCATTATTGGTGTACTCGAAAAAAAGTAGGACCTATTATTTGATTCCGTGATATAGCGCACCACACGCCCAACTTCTGCGGGTATAACGGTTTTTCGTGATAAAAGTGGGGATTTTCAGCGCTCCAAATTCTAATGTTTTGGCTGTTTACGTAGCCATACGAATGAAACCGTGCTTCATCTGTGAAAAATAACGAATCCATAAATTTAATTCCCTCACGCAGAAATGGACGGAACCGTTAACAATATTGTAGCCGTTTTTCTTTGTCGGGCTCAAGAAGTCGATGAACCGTTTGAACGCGATAAGGTTGTAATTTTAATTGTTTGGTCGCCCGATGAACAGTCGATTTAGACAAATTAATTTCAGCAGACAAACGTCTGATCGATTTATTTCGCGAGGCGAGTAATCGGTCTTTGATTTCAGCGACTGTATCTGTATTCAACACCGACGCAGATCTTTTTGTGTTCCTTGTTATTAACAGAACCAGTCCCTCTAAATTTTGCAGCTAACCTTAATACTGATGTTATGTTAGGAAACAAATCTTGCACTGCAACCGCTGATTTCGTACTGAAGAACGACTCGACTTCGAATGCAAACACGTTCATCTAGCGAAAACACAATCTTGTCTCTAGCAATACACTGAACGTTATGTTTGCATTGTTGTTAATATTGGTAGTGTTCTACTGCGTCGCCGTGATGTTCAGATGTTGGACGAGTCCATTTCAGTAACGAGTAGGAGAGTAAGCTTGACTTTTGGTATTTCATGGATGAGTGCTTGATGGGTTGCGTTTTATATGGGACACCCTTTATATATATAGATTAAATGAACACAATCGAAAG
Organism: Lycorma delicatula; assembly: GCF_047948215.1. Lineage (NCBI taxonomy): Eukaryota > Metazoa > Arthropoda > Insecta > Hemiptera > Fulgoridae > Lycorma > Lycorma delicatula. The sequence continues at coordinate 40,187,450 of NC_134467.1, read as the reverse complement.
TTTGATAAACATTAACAAAATGAACATTACGGAACAAAATTTAACCTTCTGCCTTTCATTTTTCCCCATTTTCTTTTTTTTTTTTGTCTTCAGTCACTTGACTGGTTTGATGCAGCTCTCCAAGATTCCCTATCTACGATTTAAATCGTAGATAGGGAATTTTTGTTGTTTTCCTTTTTACCATATTCTATCTGTTTCCCCATTTCCTCCTCGGTTTCCTTTTCCCCGTTTTCCCTTTCTTATTTTTTCAATTTTCCCTTCTTCCCTTTAACTTTTTCGATTTCCCTTTCTCCCTTTTTTCCCCGCGCGTAAATCGGTCCAGTAGTTTTTTAGTCTCTGACACAACAGTTTTTTAGAACTGACACACATATCGGAAACATTCAAATGGAATCGTAAGATATTTAGTATAGCGTGTGTTGCTTTTACGTATATAATATAGTGCTGTTTTTCAAAAAAGCATGTTTTTACCTGTCACAGGTGTGAAATCTATATAAAAAACACGCGCGTATTCGAATGCAACGTTGTGTTAAAATTTCAAAAGCTTCTAATCTTTTCTTCTCAGATACTCCAATCGTCCAAGTTTCACTTCCATATAAAGCGATACTCCAAACATACACTTTCAAAAATCTTTTCCTGACATTTAAATTAATTTTTTATGTAAACAAATTATATTTCTTACTGAAGTCTGGTTTCGCTTGTGCTATTCGGCATTTTATATCGCTCCTGCTTCGTCCATCTTTAGTAATTCTACTTCCCAAATAACAAAATTCTTCTATCTCCATAATCTTTTCCATCTTTCTTATTTCTACTACATTTCATTACTTTTGTATTCTTCTTGTTTATTTTCATGCGATAGTTCTTGCGTAGGACTTCATCTATGCCGTTCATTGTTTCTTCTAAATCCTTTATATTCTCGGCTAGAATTACTATATCATCAGCAAATCGTAGCATCTTTATCTTTTAACCTTGTACTGTTACTCCGAATCTAAATTGTTCTTTAACATCATTAACTGCTAGTTCCATGTAAAGATTAAAAAGTAACGGTGATAGGGAACATCCTTGTCGGACTCCCTTTCTTATTACGGCTTCTTTCTTATGTTCTTCAATTGTTACTGTTGCTGTTTGGTTCTTGTACATGTTAGCAATTGTTCTTCTATCTCTGTATTTGAACCCTAATTTTTTTTAAATGCTGAACATTTTATTCCAGTCTACGTTATCGAATGCCTTTTCTAGCTCTATAAACGCCAAGTATGTCGGTTTGTTTTTCTTTAATCTTCCTTCTACTATTAATCTGAGGCCTAAAATTGCTTCCCTTGTCCCTATACTTTTCCAGAAACCAAATTTGTCTTTTCGTAACACTTCTTCCACTCTCTTCTCAATTCTTCTGTATAGAATTCTAGTTAAGATTTTTGATGCATGACTAGTTAAACTAATTGTTCTGTATTCTTCACATTTATCTGCCCCTGCTTTCTTTGGTATCATTACTATAACACTTTTTTTTAAGTCTGACGGAAATTCCCCTTTTTCATAAATATTACACACCTGTTTGTATAATCTATCAATCGCTTCCTCACCTGCATGTTCATACATTAATTTATTATTATTAAAATACATATGAAATTTTTCTAGTCTATTTCTAGTATTCTAGTATATTAATAATTATTAACCTCTGATTGTTAAAATTTTTACAATAAATAATAATTCAATAATAACAATAAAAATATAACATAAGTTATTAACGAAATAAAATTTTATGTACTTTTTATTTAAAAAAAAATATGTATATGTAATTTAATAAGCGTACAAGAAAGTGATGAGGTGTCCACATCATATTTTTGTATGTAATATTATTATAATTTTGTTAAATATTTGTTAACATTAAAAATAGGGAAAGAAATTTATCAAAATAATTACTCCATACTTTATCTGAAACAATAGATTCAATACTTCTTATTGTGTAGACGTAAGTAAAAGTTTAATAAATTATTATACAACCGTAATGTGAAAACGGTGAATCTGCAGTGATATATCTTCTAACAGAATTTATATATATCAGTATTAACTGTCCCATGATATTCAAAATGGAATTTCCAAAAGTAATAAAAAATCTAATTTTACCAAAAGAAATAAATTCTACTTTAAATCGTCTTCCTTTAACGAAAAATAATATTTTCAACATAGAAAATCTAAGCTCACAAAGAATATATATATAAAAAAATAAAAAAAAAATTCTGACTACAGTGTTAATAATTTTTTTTATCATTTTGAATAGAATTTAATATTTAAATATTTTTTTGAATGATAAATATTAGAATTATTATTTCTTAATTGAAAAATAATGTAATAGATTTTTTTTTAATTGGAAATTATAAAAATTACAACAAATTTAATTCGATGTTAATTTAAGTTTTACTTTAAAAAAATATATATTTAGAGAAAAATCGTAAATAGTTATAAAAAAAAAAAAAAACAGACTAAGAATTGTATAACACGTTCGGCGTATTTTTGTCAACGATAAAAATGGTAATGTAGATAAAAATAAATTGAATTCAATAAAATAAATACAGTTTAATAAGAGGAGACAATAAATAAAAATATTTAAAAAAAAAGAACTGTACACGCTCCTGATAAAAATAAAAATATAAATTTTTTTCTGATCGGTACAAAAGATGAATTATACACATCATATCATTATACAATAAATAATATTAATTGCCACAAAATAAACAGTTTACAAGTAAAAATATAATTATTTACAGTTACAAATTCTTAATACAGGTTCATTCACGGGAACCGGATGTTTTTTAAAATAATCATAAAAAATTGAATATTTACTTTAAAAAAGTTTTATTGGTAATGAAACACTTGTTAAATCAAAGCATTTCTTACTTACTCATGAAGGAAAAATTATGTCCGGCAAGTGATGTCCATTTTGGGCAATACATTGTTGTAGCCTTTCACGGTAACTGGCCTCAATTCTTCGCAGCATGTCTACATCAATCTGGGTGACGTGATGACGAATTGCGATCTTTAGGTCCTCCAATGTACGCGGTTTATTGCCGCACACACGCGATTTCAGAAACCACCGCAGAAAAAAAAACACAACTACTCAAGTCGGCGGACCGAGGGAGCCAAGGAATGTCGCCAAATCTGGACACGATCCGTCCCGGAAACAAGTTACGGAGAACAGCCATCGTTGCCCTCGCTGTGTGCGCTGTAGCTCCATCCTGCTGGAATAGCACATTTTGAAAATCGATTCCCCGGTTTCGTAACTCAGGGATGAAAAACGTATTCAACATCGCAATGTAACGATCAGCTGTTACAGTTACGGCAGCGTCATTTTCTTCAAAAAAATACGGTCCAATAACACCGATCTTTCCTATCGCATACCAGACAGTCACCTTTGGGCTATGAAGTGGTCTCTCGCGAAGCCGATGTGGGTTTCTTTCTGCCCGATACCGGCAATTCTGTTTGTCGACGAAGCTATTCGAATAAAAATGGGCTTCCTCACTCATTAACAATAACAAATTTTCATTTTCTTCAAAAACGGTAAGCATTTGTCGACAAAATTGTAATCGCTGCGTGAAATCTTGCTCGTTTAACTGCTGCACGACGGTTATCTTGTAAGGATGGAAATGCAAGTCTGTATACAGAATTCGTCTTACCGTACTTGTGCTCATTTGAAGCGCTGCTGAATGCCTCCGAATAGAGCGGCGTGGGTTTCTGACAACGGCTTACCTTACTCGTTCGATGTTCTTCGGAGTGCTAGCAGTTCGTCGGGGATCCGGTGGTTTTTTCTTCAATATTGAACCACTTCAAACGTTGTTTACCCGTCGCAATATTGTGTTACGAGAAGGGACACTTGCATTACGATGGATATTAAACTGACGGCGGAAATCCCGCTGAACAGCAGTTACGGATTCGTCATTTCGCACGAAACTGTCATACGCGTATAGGCGTTGGTCTAGCGTCCACGGCTCCATCTCAACGACTAAAGTGTAAATGCTATGAACAAAGGAAACGTCAGACACCAGCCACGTGCCCCTCCCACCACGAACGCCCGAGTACAACCCACTTCAAAAACATCCGGTACCCATGAATGACACTGTACATAAACTTAGTAGATACAACCAAATAATATAAAATAAAGTATACATTTATTACATAATCTTGTGCAACTAGGTAAACCCTATAGTAATAACTGTATTGGAGTAAAGTTACTTTTATACGGATTTGAATACTAGATAGTGGATACCGGTGTTCTTTGATGGTTGGGTTTCAGTAACCACACATCAAAGGAATAGTCGAACTGAGATTGTACAAGACTACATTTCATTTACACTCATATATATCATCCTCAGATGTATTATGTGAACGGTAATTCCCGGAGGCTAAACAGGAAAAAGGAAAGAAGCTTCTTGGAAAAGGGTTTCGATTATAAAACGAGTGGTTCTTGCAAGATGGAGCCAGATCGCTCACAAATAATGTTGTTTTAGACTTTCTGCATGAAACTTTTAACGCAAATGTCATTTTAAATCGTTTTGCGCGTAGACAAAACTCGCCCCCGAATATTCCTGATTAGAATTTGTATGATTATCTTTGGGATTTTTTTATGGGGAATATTTTCCCTAAACATTCTCGTATAGTGATGGAACGAGAGCTATTCATTGAGATGTGCAACGAGATAATCGAGGATATATGTCGTCGAGTTGGTAACAACATAGGAGTCTTGTTAATCCATCGAGTTCATCTAATGGTGAACGCGTCTTCCCAAATCAGCTGGTTCGCAAGTCGAGAGTTCCAGCGTTCAAGTCCTAGTAAAGTCAATTATTTTTATACGGATTTGAATACTAGATCGTGGATACCGATGTTATTTGGTGGTTGGGTTTCAATTAATTAAACATCTCAAAAATGGTTGAACTGAGACTGCACAGCATTAAATTTCATTTACATTCATACATATCCTCCTCTGAAGTAATACCTTACGTGGGGGGAAACAAATGTCGTTGTATATATCGATAGATATCGTCTACATCGATTGTCATTGTCTATAACTACCGTTGTCTTTGTCAATATGATTTACTCAGACAGTTATTACGTGATTAAATATTCCCGGGTTCGAATCCCGGTCAGGCATGGCATTTTCACACACGCTTCAAATCATTCATCTCATCCTCTGAAGTAATGCTTAACTGTGGACTCGGAAGTTAAAATATTACGAAAGACAGTTACTTTTATAGGGATTTGAATACTAGATCGCGGATACCGGTGTTCTTTGGTGGTTAGGTTTCAATTAATCACACATCTCAGAAATGGTCGAGCTGAGACTGTACAAGACTACACTTCATTTACACTCACACATATCATCCTCTAAAGTAATACCTGAACGATAATTTCCGGAGGCTAAACAGGAAAAAGAACCATCCAATTATTTACAGTGTGCAAAATAATAAACTAAACATTAATTGTATAATGTTGAGGTATGCATTTCTAAGTGGATTTCAAAATTAATTACACGATACAAGTATTGCAATAATAAAATTTCAGCTAGTGACAAAATTATATATACATATGTACAGATTAAATAACTTAGAACCATAAATACAATTCAAGAATATAGTGATAAAATTGAAAATTAAATTAATCCTAGATAAAATTGAAAGAAAAAAAATAATTAATAAAAATATAAAATTTTTAGAATCATCAATTCTATCCAGAATCACAGGCCAGTCAATTAAAAAAAAAAAAAAAAAAAAATTTCGACATCTTCAATTGACCAATCATAAATTGTTGTAAAAACCTTTTAGTCTTCTATCTGTTCAAAATCCTTTGGTAAGTGATTAAATATTTTTGAAGTATAAATAAAAAACGTTTAAATAATTCAATTTTTGGCCTTAGAAGGAACTACTCAGGCATGACATTTTCACACCGTTATAAATCATTCACCTTATCCTCTGAAGCAATATCTAAGTCCCGGAGGAAAAAAAAATATATAGAAAAGTAGGAAATACCCTATCAACTTGCCGCTAAGGCCTCGTGACTAAAGTACCAAGAATCCTACCCTGTTTATAGCCTTTATAATACGTCATTCGTATTTTATAGAAACACATATGATGCAGTAGCAAGATCTTAAAGCCTCTAAATAATGTATTATTTATTACTAATACATAATAATAGAAAATTATTACTTATTTTTATACTAATTTACAATATTAGAATTAAGAGTAAAAAAAAAAAAAAAAAAAAACAATTAATATTTAATAGATTTGAACGTAAAGTGAAAGACATGAAAACAGACACTTAATTATAATATCAATTTTCTACCATAACTCGGCTATTTGTTAACCGATTTAAAAAAATAAAATGTCATTTTGTTCAAAATAAAAGGCTTAATATTTTAGTAAAAACATACATTTTGATAAAAATTATATTTACGGACATATAACGGATTGATAAATAAACAAGGCCATCATTTTTAAATTTACGAAGATATTAAGTTTTTGCTAATTTTAAAACTTTGTTACAAAGACGTTTACAAAAGATTAATATGATCTCTATCTGAAATTGAGATATAAATTATTATATAAAAATAAAAAAATTGCAGACAGGGTGAGAAGAAAGGAGAAATTTTAATTTTTCCTAAGGATATTTTTTGATAGTATTATGCGTAGAATTCGATAAAGTATATCCAAATCACCCTTTTATAAACACTCTGTATATATATTCTGAAATATAAATTAATATTCGTATTATATAACAATATAGTTTATGAATAATAACCTTCAAGCCATTATTTTATATATTTATATTTTACACAACTAAAAAGGGTAAGATATGTTTATATAAAAACATAGCGGGAATAAAATTAACTTACTGTTAACGAAAGCATCAAATATATTTAATATATTAAATATTGATGAGAGAAGAGATATGACATTTTAATTAGTATTTTACGAAAAACAATTAAATACGTATTTATCTTGTGTTTTTTCTTCCCCTTCACAGGGTATATTATTTAAATTTTATTTTTAATATAATCTATTGTATAGTACTTGTTTTTAATTTGTAAACTGTTTCTTGCAACTTTTTTCAAAGTTTGTGGCTGGATATTTAATACAGTTTGTTCAATATTGACTTTGAATCATTCAACTGTTCGTGGTTTGTTGCTGTAGGCTTTTTCTTTGAGGTAACCCCGTAGAAATAAAATCCGCCGCAGTCAAATCTGGAGATCTTGGTGGCCACAAGCCTCGACTGATAACACGATTACCAAAGAATTCCTCGACGAAATCAGAAGTTGAACCTGCGTAGTGCGATGTCGCACCGTCATGTAGTAGCCGGCAGTGTCTGTCTTCCACTTCCAAGAATGCGATGAACTAAAATAAAATATCCTGATATCGTTCTGAATTAATGGTGTACTCGAAAAAAATAGGACCGATTATTTTCACGCCCGACCTCTACGGCTGTAATTGTTTTTCGTGATAAACGTGGGGATTTTCAGCGCTCCAAATTCTACTGTTTTGGCTGTTTACGTAGCCGTCCGAATGAAACCGTGCTTCATCTATGAAAAATAACGAATCCGTAACGTTAATTCCCTCACGCAGAAATCGACGGAACCGTTGACAATATTGTAGCCGTTTTTCTTTGTCGGGTTCAAGAAGTCGATGAACCGTTTGAACGCAATAAGTTCGTAATTGTAATCGTTTGGTCGCCCGATGAACAGTCGATTTAGACAAATTAATTTCAGCAGACAAACGTCTGATCGATTTATTTGGCGAGGCGAGTAATCGGTCTTTGATTTATGTGACTGTATCTGTGTTCAAAACTGACGCAGATCTCTTGTGTTCCTTGTTATTAACAGAACCGGTCTCTCTAAATTTTGCAACTAACCTTAATACTGATGTTTTGTTATGAGCCGGTTTATCTGGGTACTTATGGCGAAACAAATCTTGCACTGCAACCACTGATTTCGTACTGAAGTACGACTCGACATTGAAAATACGTTCATATAGCGAAAACACCATCTTGTCTCTAGCAATACATTGAACGTTTTGATTGCATTGTTGTTACTATCGGTAGTGTTCTACTGCGTCGCCGTGATGTTCAGATGTTGGACGAGTCCATTTTAGTAACGAGTAGGGGAGTATGCTTGACTTTTAAAATTTCATGGATGAATGATTGATGGGTTGCGTTTTATATGGGACACACTGTATTTGTCTTTTTTAGATTAGGTTTACATATTTTACAAGATAAAATGAAAAAAAATTTCTTTAGTACGTATATTACAATAATTTTAAAAATTTAATACCACCTAATCATTCTTAAATGTAATTTAAACTGTCTTTTTGGTATTTAAATATTATATTGATAAATGTAAAACATAAAAAAGCACTTTAAATATTAAAAGGACGAAGCTTTTATATTAAAATGTTGAAAGAATGTATTATTTAGATTAAAAATCTAAATTAATTCTAATAAAAATTCTTTGAACAATAGAAAAAGTATAACAATAGTGAAACAAATATTTATTAATAAATTCTTATGAATAATATTTTTATTAATTTTGAAATTTAAAAAAAGACATATAAAAGGCATATTTTTTTTACATAAAAACAAAACAAGGATAAAATAAAGAGAAATAAACCATAAGAAAAAGAGAAATAATGAAAGGAGCTCATTAGAAATGTAGAAAGTCTGAAAAAGTAACAAATAGATAGAAAAAAGTAGTGAAAAATGAAGGAGTAATGAGAAAAGTGATAAAGGATAGACTTAATGCTCTTTCAGTTAATATTGTACGTAACATTAACCTTTCTACCAAGAAATACTTTATTTTAAGTATTAACAAACCTACAGAAGGAATAAATTTATAACAAAAGAAACGAGAAAGATTTTTCTTTTATAAATTCAAAATAGATTAATGTGTTTTTATTAAAACACATCACTATATTTACAGAATCCTAATGAAGTATGGGAAAGGTTAAACATAAAAAATTCTGCTAACTTAATGATACAGACAGATCATAAATTATTCAACGCATTTTCGGTATTAATAAAAAAAAAAAAATATAGCAGTGTACATTTCAAACAGTTTTTTTACACTTAAAATAACATCCGTAGAAACACCTTCTGTAGTGCGTAAAATATCTAGATTATATTAATTTTTACTATAAACATTTTTTTTATTTTCAATAATTTGACTGGTTTGATGCAGATCCTATATAAAGTAATGTGTGAGACTATTATGCTATACGTGGCGCCTATTTAATTGGATAGGCTAAAATATAAATGCTATCGGGACATATTATTAACAGCTCAACGCGTTTCTTTCTTTTTCCTGTTTAGCCTCCGGTAACTACCGTTTAGATAATACTTCATAGGAAGATATGTACGAGTCTGAATGAAGTATAGTCTTGTACATTCTCATTTAGACCATACCTGAGATGTGTGGTTAATTGAAACCCAACCACCAAAGAACACCGGTATCCACGATCTACTATTCAAATCCGTGTAAAAATAACTGGCTTTAATAGGACTTGAACGCTGTAACTCTCGACTTCCAAATCAACTGATTTGGGAAAACGCGTTCACCACTAGACCAACCCGGTGGGTAACAGATCAACGCCTAATATTGTTAACGGTAACGTATGGTTACCGTACAATTTAATGGGAGGCGATCTTGTTGATCGCAAGCGTGACACCGATAAACTTGATTGCGTCAGAAAAACAGTAGCGATATGTTGCTAAAAAGTCAGATGAGTTGGCTTCGAATAAAGTTCGAGAAATTGAACAATATGGTAATGCCTTGTGGCAAGCTAGGTGGAATGAGTTAGAGAGTGGGGGTTATTCGTATGATCTCTTTCTGAATGTTGTTGGTTTGCGGGACGCCTCTTGGGTACACCCTAATAAATACGTGACGCAATTTCTTTCCGGTCATGGTGCTTTTAGCGCCTGCAGAAATTTGGCCTGGTAGATTCTGGGATGTGTCCTCAATGTGAACAATTTGATGATACCTACCATGTTTTTTATGAGTGTCTACCAAGTACGAGTTAATACGCTCGGAGACCATCTCTTAGTTTGGTCTTATTAGGTCGGCGTTGGACCGCTGTGTAAATTGGAGAAGTCAAATCGAATGGGCAATAGTGGAGATTTTTAAAGTGTACTTAGCAAAGGAAACGATTGCTTAGGGAATCTAGAGTCCTTCTTGGATTTCTCTTGAATCCTATTTTTGTTGTTTTGTTTTATACATTATGTTTTTTTGTTCTTTTGTTACTGTGTCCTTAATGTTCCGAGCAATATTTTTAGTTTCCGTGTTGTTTGTTGAACTCACTTTTGCCTTCTACAGTTAGAAGATTAAATTCCTTAAATTACTTAGGTCCTTTCAGTCTTACTTTTAAGACTCTGTGAGATGTGTTTTGTTCTTAGTTCGTTAAATAGTAGTACACCGAAGGGAATGTTACTCGTGTCATTCGCATCTATCACATCCTGGCCGAGCTAGACTGAAATATATCAAAAACCGATGTTCCAAAGATGACCTCCGGTAAAGCCCATAAGGGCTAGGAACGGAGAGAAGGTGGAGATTGTCTTCCCCTACGGGATCAGGATCTCTCCAAGTTTTCCTATTTAGAGCCAGTCGTTTCGTGTTGGTATACCCCCTACATCCTACATGCGGAAAATATTTTTACATATTCCAAACGTTACCTACCTGCACAATTTTTTCCCATCTACCTGTACCTCCAATATTAAAGCGACTATTCCAGGATGTCTTAATATGTGGCGTATAAGTCTGTCTCTTCTTTTAACTTTTGGCTAGATAAATTAATTATTGATAGTCATATATGTTTTAGTAGCTGACGGGGTACGCCTACCCATTTTAGTGATATATGTCAAGTGGGCTGTTGCATGGACGTCGATATCAGGAAGCGTATGGTTACAACGAGTGATGAACATTCTATTGTGGACAGTGGGTAAATGCAGGAAGTTGTTCGGCAAGTTATTGATAAACCGTAGTGAAAGTGAAAGGGGGTGTTGTTTTAATTGTGGAACTGAGGGGCACCTCCGGAAGTACTGACAAACGGAAGTTAAATGTTCGTTATGCAACACTCCCGAGCATTAACTTGGGGTTCGTAGCTGCAGGGTGAGCATTAAATATGAAACCTGTCGCCTTTGCTTGTGGAGGGCCTAAGGTTAAGACATCAGGACACCGCTCCGATCAGGAGCGGTGGGCCGCTTAGGTGTCCCATTATCGTTGAATGGTCGGAGACTCCCTTGTGTCTTTACCCCTTGGGGGGGAGGCAAAGTAAGACTGTAGTCCCGGTGGGGGATTCCTTTAGGGTTTGAGTCGTGGCGTCAAGACCGGAGTCCCAGTGAGGGGATCCCTTGGGGTTCTCTCATTAGAGGCATGGTGTATAATTAAAAGACCAGGTCTCGGCTACCTTTTTTTTTTTTTTTTTTTTTTTTCTCTCAGCTCCCCTAGGGCGGACCGACTTGTTGGTATTACGCCGCCCAGGGGAGTGTCTTTAAACTCAAACAGGCCTCCCCACCTACCGGCTATATACCGGCAAGGCAGGTCGGCCTACCGGTTAGCTCTTTTTGAGAGTTCTTTATCAATATTGGCCCAAAAGGGGACCCAAAAGTCCCTTGGGGACTTTTGGGGACCCAAAAGGGTAATACTAATACACCACGCCAGACCCAGTTCGCCGCGACGCGGTACCGGGTCCCTTCAGTATTCAGTGTGCTCTTGCCTGACTGTTACCCGTGGAGTCCTTGGTGGCTCATCAGTGCCAACACACCGCAGCATGCTGGACCTCACCAGCAAGGCTGTCCACCCAGTCCTATTCTAGCCAACACCTTGTCTTCTCTCATCGGAGTATTTCTGTAGAACAACTTGTCTAACAAAACTAGCAAAATTATTCCAGTCTGACTCGCTTCTTAGCATGTAGTCTATTGTTGTCTCTGGAGTTATACCTGTGAGTGCCTTACTATGTCTAAGTGTGTCCCACCTATTTCACTCAAAAAAGGTGTGCTCAGCATCATCTATCTCGTTGCAGTAGTTGCAAATTGGCTCTTCTCCCTTGCCTATTTTGTGCAGGTAGTTATTGAAGGAACCATGTCCTGTAAAAAACTGCGATAGGTGATGATCAACCTCACCAAATCTTCTCGACAACCGTGGCTTGATGTTGGGGATGAGGGTTCTCGTCCATCGACCCACAGCTTCCTGCGACCATCTTTCCTGCCAGATATTATAAACGGCATCCCTGACCTCTTGTTCTGGCTTGCATTGTGCCCTCTCCACCCTCTTTTTTGCGATTAGGTCAATAGGAGGTGTACCCGATAACACGCAGAGGGCGGCATAGGACACTGTCCTGTATGCGGACACAACACCTAGGAGCACACACCTGTGCGTCCTCGCCAGTCTCTCTTTGTTGCGCCTGATGGCAATAGAGCGCCACCAGGCCGGAACGGCATACATAAGCGAAGACACGACGGTGGTCGCCAGTAAACGGCGCTTTGAGGCCCGAGGGGCATTCTGCGATGACATAATGATGTTTAGACTTTTTATCATCCTTTTTGCCTTGTTGCATACATTGACTATGTGCTCGGTGTATCTACCGTTTTTCTGGAGGATAACTCCTAAGTACTTGATGTTATTCGCTTCTTCTATAGCAGGTCTCGGCTACCTGGATGGAACTTAAGTTCCCGATGTGATTGTTTGAGGCGATTGTTGTTGAAATTGAAACGTGTCTTAAAAGGATGTCGTTTTGGAACACTGGAGAACATTCAAAAGACTGTGACTGACCAGTTAAAAGCCCTACTAGTTGAAACCTTCCTGCGCTGCTCTCAGGAGTGGGAACAACGACTCTGCCGGTGTATAGCTGCCCAAGGGAACTACTTTGAAGGGGATAATATTGTTGTTTGAAAAAAATAAAATCTTTGGTAAGAAAAAAGTCAGTCTCATTACTTTTCTCATACACATCGTACATACTACATTTTTAGTATGAAAATCTGTTTTTTTTTTAATTTAGATTTTTATTTAAAAACAAAAAAATACATGTTAAATATATGTAATAGATAATAAATAATAAACAATGTTTAGGCGTTCCATACAATAAAAAAAATTAGTTACAAAACTCTTATAGGCCCGATTTCATTCATTAAACAACGAATAATCATAAGAATTGTATTATTTCTGTAAATGTGACATGTATTACATATAAATGAAATCCGGCCGGTAAGAATTTTGTAACAAATCTTTCTTTTCTTTTGTTTATTATATGGAACGCTTAAATATTGTTTATTATATATTATTGTATAATCTATTGTCTATTACATATACGTAAACAAAATTCTAAATTAATAACAGATTTTGATAATAGAAATGTAGTATCTTACCTTTTTTGATATCAGTATCGTTTTGTTAAAAACAGTTTTATTTATATTACAGAAATTTTTGTTTTTTGAGCGGAAGAAATTATATCTGCGAGACTCTTACCGTACGGTTTACAATATCATTGTAATTTTTTTGGATAAAATTTACAGGAAAATTAAAATTATTACTTAAATAAATTTTAATTCGTTTTTAAAACTGTTACTAAATCTTAAAACGAAACAGATTAGATAATAAGAATAATATTAAATTACGTTTACTGTTACCTGATAACTCTGTTGTTTGCTGAACGTAATTAAGTATCTGAAACAAAATTACAAAGTAAAATTTATTATTACTGTTATAAAATATTTAATTACAGAAAGCTACTCTATAATTTAAAAAAAAAAAAAAAAAAAAAAAATGGTAACAAACGAAAAACCATTTGATGTAATAAACTGAAACGGTTTAGTGTTTAAATTGGTAAACCAATTAAAGTAAATTGTTACCATTTAAATGTTAAATTTAAGTAAATTGTTACCTGACATAGAAAACACTATTTTTTTTAAAAAGAATTCTGTTATTATAAATTTTCTTTTATTTCAAAATGTCTGCTCCGCTTGCAACGTGATCGTGAAGAAATAGCGGCTGTGATAGAATTTGTATTTTTTAAAGATATAAAACCGGCTGAAATTCAATCGCGGATGTTAAAAAAGTTTGATAGTCTATTAAGTATACAAATCTTTATAAGCTAATCGAATAGTTTAAATCGAAAAAAATATCTTCAATTTTCATAATACAGGATTATCATAAAAGAATGGTGCGGTTTCACTAATTTATATGAAGATTGTAGGGAAATTTCTAGATGTAATATTGGTATCCCTGAAAGCCTCCAACCCAAACGTTTGTTTATCATCAGTTGTAACCACAACGTCAGTTCTTGTATTGTTATTGCGGTGAGTTTAGGGAGTTACTATGTTCTCGGATAAAGACAAAGTAAAGTGTGTTTTATTGATGGCTGAATTAAAATCCGTAATTTTAGTTCAACATGCGTTTCGACGTGAATTCAGAAAAGATCCGCCACACAAAAATACCATAATACGTTGGTTCAAACGATTTGAAGAAACCGGATCGGTTAAGTAACAGAAATCAACCGGCAGACCAAGTGTACCAGACGAAACGGTTGAAGTAGTTAGACAATCAACAATTAGAAGTCCTGGGAAGTCCATCCCCCGTCGAATTAGGTATTCCAAAATCAACAGTTCAAGTATTACATAAAAAACTAAAATTACAGGCTTATAAAATCCAGATACTGCAGGAATTGAAACCCGATGATGGTGTAAAACGTTACAATATCGCTGTTGAAATGTCGGACAGAATAAGTGAAACGAAATATTTTTAGACGATATAATTTTTACAGACGAAGCTACATTCCATGTGAACGAATGTGTTAACAGACGCAATTCAGGAATATGGGGCTCTGAAAACCCACACGCAATTATTGAGAAACAACGCGATTCGCCTAAGTTAATGTTTGGTGTGGTGTGATGAAAAATCGTGTAATAGGGCCTTTCTTATTCGCTGAAAAAACAATTAATGGAGTCGTGTATCTTGACATGTTAACCGATTATCGCTTTCCTCAGCTGGATGAACTCGAAAACATTCATCAACTTCATTTCCAACAAGACGGTGCTCCTCCGCATTTCGATGCATCGGTCACGGACGCTTTGAACGAAAAATTTGGAGATCGATGGATAGGCCAGCAAGGACCCGTACTTTCGCCTCCAAGGAGTCCAGACCTGACACCTTGCGACTTTTTCTTGTGGGGATACATCAAAAGCGTTGTTTTTACACAAAAATTCGCGAACTAAACCGCTTAAAAAACAGGATTAATGAAGCGATGACAACCATTAACGAAGAAATGTTTACTAATGTTTGGAGAGAAGTTGAGTATCGTTTGGACATTTGTCGAAGGACTAAGGGCGCACATATTGAAATTTAAAAAATGTATGAGACGACAAATTTGAAAAATAAAAAACATAAACTGTATGTAATTCTGTTTTAATTTAAACCATATTCAAAGCCGCACATTCTTTAATGATAAACCTGTATAGGAAGACCAGTGGAAGTTTCAACTGAAGGTTTTACAAAATCGGATAAAATATCATATATTGGGAAGGATTATTTGCATGAATATTTTGGAGATCATTTGTGGTGGAAATATTAGAACTGTCCATTCCATTATCCTGAATTAACGTAAAACCTGTTCAAAGTAGTTTCAGAGATATTTGACTCAAAATCATGATGATACACGAATTTACATTTGTGTGAATGTTAAAAGATGAAAGAAATGTTTCTCTTTTAGATCGTATCAAGAACTTAATGAAAATAGAGATAAAATATTGAGACTGAACTTAATAGAGTATTCAAGGATATGAATGTGAGAAAGGCTCCTGGGATAAACGGGATACCTACAGAATTACTACGCAGTGCAAATGAGGAAGCGATAGATAGATTAAGCAAACTGGTGTGTAACATTTACGAAAAACGGGAAGTTCCGTCAGACTTAAAAAAAAAGTGTTACTGTCATGATACCAAAGAAAGCAGGAGCAGATAAATGTGAAGAATACAGAACAAATGCTTAACTAGCCGTGCATCAAAAATCTTAACTAGAATTCTAT
Organism: Lycorma delicatula; assembly: GCF_047948215.1. Taxonomy (NCBI): domain Eukaryota; kingdom Metazoa; phylum Arthropoda; class Insecta; order Hemiptera; family Fulgoridae; genus Lycorma; species Lycorma delicatula. The sequence continues at coordinate 40,171,409 of NC_134467.1, read as the reverse complement.
ATAGAAGAATTGAGAGGAGAGTGGAAGAAGTGTTAGGAGAAGACCAGTTTGGTTTCAGGAAAAGTATAGGGACAAGGGAAGAAATTTTAGGCCTTAGATTAATAGTAAAAGGAAGATTAAAGAAAAATAAACCAACATACTTGGCATTTATAGACCTAGAAAAGGCATTCATTAACGTAGACTGGAATAAAATGTTCAGCATTTTAAAAAAATTAGGGTTCAAATACAGAAATAAAAGAACGATTGCTAACATTTACAGGATCCAAACAGCAACAGTAATAATTGAAGAACATAAGTAAGAAGCCGTAATAAGAAAGGAGTCCGACAAGGATGTTCCCTTCCCCGTTACATTTTAATCTTTACATAGAACTAGCAGTTATTTATGTTAAAGAACAATTTAGATTCAGAGTAACAGTACAAGGTGAAAAGATAAAGATCCTACGATTTGCTGATGATATAGTAATTCTAGCCGTGAGTAAAAAGGATTTAGAAGAAACAATGAACGGCGTAGATGAAGTCCTACGCAAGAACTATCGCATGAAAATAAACAAGAACAAAACAAAAGTAATGAAATGTAGTAGAAATAACAAAGATGGACCATTGAATGTGAAAATAGGAGGAGAAAAGATTATGGAGGTAGAAGAATTTTGTTATTTGGGAAGTAGAATTACTAAAGATGGACGAAGCAGGAGCGATATAAAATGCCGAATAGCACAAGCGAAACGAGCCTTCAGTAAGAAATATAATTTGTCAAAAATTAATTTAAATGTCAGGAAAAGATTTTTGAAAGTATATGTTTCGAGTGTCGCTTTACATGGAAGTGAAACTTGGACGATCGGAGTATCTGAGAAGAAAAAATTAGAAGCTTTTGAAATGCGGTGCTATAAGAGAATGTTAAAATTCAGATGGGTTGATAAAGTGACAAATGAAGAGGTATTGCGACAAATAGATGAAGAAAGAAGCATTTGGAAAAATATAGTTAAAAGAAGAGACAGTCTTGTAGGCCACATATTAAGGCATCCTGGAATAGTCGCTTTAATATTGGAAGGACAGGTAAAAGGAAAAAATTGTGTAGGCAGGCCACGTTTGGAATATGTAAAACAAATTGTTAGGGATGTAGGATGTAGAGGGTGTACTGAAATGAAACGACTAGCACTAGATAGGGAATCTTGGAGAGTTGCATCAAACCAGTCAAATGACTGAAGACAAAAAAATAATATATATATATATATATATATTGCAAATAATTTCAATATCCCTTGTATGGATGAAAATGTTTTTCAAATTATTTTTGATATAATAGATTTCTTATACAAAGCGAGTTAAAAGTATGGAAACTTCTCAATAATTTTAAAAGATTTCCAGATAGAATAGTGTAACTTACAGGATAAGATATCGATCAGCTGCTTTACCTTTTGACAAGAAATAAAATATCAATTCTTCTTAAAGGGTGGCCCAATGATTATAACTCAAATATTTTAAATTGTAACATACTTTGTTAGATATATTATTTTTTAAAAATTTTTAAGATAAGAAAAATTATATTAATAAAAAGTCGCTGAAATATTTGTATCCTAAATTACGGCCGGATAAATTTTGGAAAATATTAAATTTCGTAACTATAAAGTATTGTCTGCGTAGTACAAAGCAAATTATGAAAAATTATTATAATATTATTTTTTATGTGCTATCACTGGTATTTATTTGTCACTTAGTGAACAAGACAGGATCACACTTTTAATCATGAAGGGATATGGTCGTATAATGAACTTTGTGAATTGTCCAATGCAACATTTAATTACCGTAATCCTATTTCGAAAGTTACAGCGTCAAAAACTATCAAACGATTTGAAGCAATAAGGAGCATTAATAATAGGTAAAAACCAGCGAAGCTTAAATTGCAAAAAATAATAAAAAAATCGTTAAAGATTATGTTAAAATTTATTAAGAATCCTAATTCTTAAACTCAAAAAAAAGCTCGAGAACATAACATCAGCCAAAGTTCAGCGATTTGAACATTAAAAATTGAAAATATCAAACCCTTCAAAATTCGTCTGGTCCAAGAATTTAATAAACTTGACTAAGATCGTAGTTTTTTTTAGTTTTTTTTATACTTTTATGATTTTATAGCCAAAAATAAGAAAAAATATTCATATAAATATAGGTTAGAAAACAGCTCGTAAGCGAGTTTCGTCTAACGAAACGTTTAGCTTTCTTTCTTATATGAAATTATACCCGTACTAAAATTCTTGAAGTACAAATCGAGGGGCAAATTTTTTTACTTTTTTTATCTAAGAAATTCAATAAAAGTAGTCCCAAACTTTTATGTCACTTAGATTTTAAGGAAAATGGAGGTAAACGAGAAAAGATTTTTTGGAAAATATACTTTTTTTAAATTTGGAATAAAATATCTTTCTTAATTTACAAATTGAAATACAAAAAATAAAATAAAATTTCTAATTAACTTTGTAGAGAATTTAATTCTGATAAAATTAATGTAATAGCTATTAAAATTAAACTCAAATTACGCAAATTAAATTTGCGTATTTTAAATAGAAACAAAATACACAACTGAAACATGATCAGATTTTAAACAGAATAATTTTCTTCGATGTTTGATCATCTTAAATGTAAATGAAACAGTAAACTTATCAGCACCAAAAAAAAAAAATATGAATGAAAATTTAATTGTAAGATTTAACTTGTATTTTCACATGCAACCATTGTCGTATTGAGTAAATTTGAATTTTTTGTTAACTTTAAGGTGGAAATCTTTTTTATCCCTTACTTAGTCTTGGTGAAATCTACCTCCGCTTTCCAGCGACCTGAAAGGGATTTTTTTTTTTAGATTTTATTTCGACCAATCTAAATAGTTCCCTTTAAAGCTGTAGATCATATAGCAAAATTTACTGCTGCAGGCGGAGAAGTAAAATTCAATTTTAACATAAAATAAATGAAAGATTTTTAATTAAATTAGAAAATTATATATTCTTTTTTTTATGTTAATTTTTATATTACAGAAAATAAATTATTTTTCCTTTGATAACATAATCAATATCCCACACACACGCAACTGAAATATGTTGGCAGATCAAAAAAAAAAAAAAAATACAAATAACATTTTTATGAAATTGCAATTCTAATTATAAAATAAAAAAGAATAAGTAAAATTATTATTGTAATATTTCAAAATATTTATTTTTATATAAAATTACAAGTTATATGTATTTTATAAATATGAGATATTTTTTTAACCTGGAATCATTTTTATAAAATTATGGAGGAAAAACTCTATTCTGTTTAAAAAAGTATACATTAACGGTCATTTCTTTGTTTTTATTTTAATAAATGATGAAATTTTTACAAAAACCATTCGCTCTCTCTCACTCACTCACCCAACCACCCACACATCCTAACGCGCGCACACAAAAAAGGAGAGAGAGAGAGAGAGAAAATGTTTGTGATTCTCTCTTTTTTACTTCTTTGTACGAAGTAAAGGAAGAATATTGATCGGGAAAAATTTCGATTTCAACATAAATATACATTTTGACCACCATCCCTATATCCATTTTGACTAGTTTCGGCGTGACGTCTGTATGGTATGTATCTCGCATAACTCAAAAACGATTAGCCGTAGGATGTTGAAATTTTAGATTTATCAATGTTCTAACATCTAATTGTGCACCTCCCTTTTTGATTGCAATCGAAATTAAAATTTTAATTAATGAAATATTTGGATTTTAAAGGGAAGGCACATCGGTTTGAATCAGACTTCATCTCCTTATGTGCTTTTTTTTATATATATTTTTTTAATTTATATACAGAGTTATCATAAAAGAATGATGCGGTTTCATCAATTCATAGGAAGATTGTAGGGAAATTTCTAGATGTTATATTGGTATCCCTGAAAGCCTACAACTCAAAAGTTTGTTTATCAGCAGTTGAAACCACAACGTCAGTTCTTGTATTGTTGTTGCGGTGAGTTTAGCGAGTTACTATGTTCTCGGATAAAGACAAAGCAAAGTGTGTTTTATTGATGGCCGAATTAAAATCCGTAATTTTAGTTCGACGTGCCTTTTGACGTGAATTCGGAAGAGATCCACCGCACAAAAATAACATACACGTCGGTTCAAACGATTCGAAGAAACCGGATCGGTTAAGAAACTGAAATCAACCGGCAGACCAAGTGTACCGGACGAAACGGTTGAACTAATTAGACGATCGGCAATTAGAAGTCCTGAGTAGTCCAACCCCCGTCGAAGCGTCGAATTAGGTATTCCAAAATCAACAGTTCACAAAGTTTTACGTAAAAAACTGAAATTACACGCTTATAAAATCCAGATACTGCAGGAATTGAAACCCGATGATGGTGTAAAACGTTTCAATTTCGCTGTTGTAATGTCGGACAGAATATATGAAAACTAATCATTTTTAGACGATATAATTTTTACAGACGAAGCTACATTCCATGTGAACGGATGCGTTAACAAACACAATTCACGAATATGGGGCTCTGAAAACCCACACACAATTATTGAGAAACAACGCGATTCGCCTAAAGTTAATGTTTGATGTGGTGTGATGAAAAATCGCGTATAGGGCTTTTCTTCTTTGCCGAAAAAACAATTAATGGAGTTGTGTATCTTGACATGTTAACCGATTATTGCTTTCCTCAGCTGGATGAACTCGAAAACATTCATCGACTTCATTTCCAACAAGATGGTGCTCCCCCCCCCCCCACTTCAATGCAAATCGTATGCTTTGAACGAAAAATTTGGAGATCGATGGATAGGCCGGTAAGGACCCAAGGAGTCCAGCACTGACATCTTGCGACTTTTTTCTTGTGAGGGTACATCAAAAGCGTTGTTTTTACACAAAAATTTGCGAACTAAACCGCTTAAAAAACAGGATTAATGAAGCAATGACAACCGTTAACGAAGAAATGTTAACTAATGTTCGGAGAGAAGTTGAGTATCGTTTGGATATTTGTCGAGCGACTAAGGGCGCACATATTGAAATTTATTAATTATTTTAAAAAATGTTTGAGACGACAAATTTGAAAAATAAAAAAAACATAAACTGTATGTAATTCTGTTTTAATTTAAACCATGTTTATAACCGCACCATTCTTTTATGATAATCCTGTATATTGATTTAATAATTATTAACCCGTAATAGTAAAAAAAAAAAATTACAATAAATAATAATTCTAAATAAAAAAATAATTAGTGAAATAAAATTTTATGTACTTTTAAAAATGTGGAAATGTAATTTAATAGGCATATACATATGTGTATATGTAATAGATTTGGTGATCTATTTATTTAATATTAATTGAAAATTATAATTTAGAATCTTTTTTATTATTTTTGGATTTTCTTAGCAAATTCTTATATAAAAATTGTACATTTATTTTTTTAAAAAATCGAGTTATTTAATTATTTGACAGAAAAATAAAATACATTTTTGAATTGAATTCAATTTAAAATGATTTTTGAACATTTTTTCACTTGCGCGTAATATGCGCAAGATTTCTGGTGTGTCGTATAAATAAATGTTAATATTAATTAAACTATTCCGTTTAGTGAACTCCTGTATACCGGTTACAAATATATTTTGACCTTACGGTGCAGAATAATTATTGTATTATTGGTTTATTTGGGAAACATTCAAAGAGTAATAAAGGGGCTTTTACTTAAACCTAATATTTCAGGTAATATTGTTGAATTAATAATTGTATAAATATTTGATGTTAATAAAAACTAAAATTTTAATATTTGTCCGACTGTCCACTTTTATTAAAGAATTGGAGGATCGTATCTCACTTTTAAATGAAATAAATGCAGCAAAAAATGTGTAAATGTAATTTAATTGTCGTACAAGGAAGTCATGCGGTTTTCATATCACATTTTTTAATATTTAAATTTACTATTCGGTTTTCTATTACTGATAATTATTCTACAATGTAAATATCTTAAGTTTTAATTAAACTCGGGTTTATAAATGAACGGTATTTGAATGTAATATTCCGTTTGATATTTTTGAATTTATAAAAAAATAATTACGTGAAATAATATTTAATAAAAAAGTTTTGAATAAGTTATTAAGTTGAGTAAATATTATTTTAAATTCTCGTCAAATAATTATGAAGGAAACTTAATTTCTTCTCTGTTTTATTTAAAAACCCATCGAGAAATTCCTTTAGGTCTGTTAAAAGAAATATCTTTTAATTAAATTTTAAATATTTTAATAAAATATATTTAAAATCCTAAACAGAATTAATTTTACAAAAATAAAAAAATAATTACATTTATAGATATATCTATTAGAGTGGTCCAAATAGGGCAAAATTTTTGTCGAAAAACGTGCACCCCCTGATTTAAAAGTACTCTCAAAAACAAAATTTTTGACGCGTTGATGAACCCTTTCCGTTCGAAAAAAGTCATCCCCCACTCCACTTGAATTTTAAAGGGGATTTAACATGGGTTTTAGGTTATTTTCAAGTCTTTACGATATAGCGTTTGCATGTTTCATCACAAAACTTCAAAAATAACGTATATAAGGGTTTTTGGGGTCGGAGAACACGAATTTGAAGTCAAAAACTTATTTTGACACATTATAACTGTCAAAATCTCTGTCAATCAATTGACAACTAGCGTTCTTATGAAGGAAAATTTTATATTCATTTATATAATTATTCAAATAATATTGTTAAAATTTGATGACAGTTTTTCCTGGAGGAACAGATTCTTTATGCACGATACCCCTACTGTCAAAAAAGCAAATCAGCACAGTTTTGATCTTTCATTTGCTCATTCGACATTTTTTCGGTCGATGAGATGATGGAGTGTGCCACTCTTCGCTTTGCCGCTTTGTTTCAGGATCGTAATCAAATATCCAGGATTCATCACCCGTGATCACACGATTGAAGAATTATTGGTCGTTGTCAATCCTCTCAAGAAGATCAACGTAAAACATTTCTTCGATTGTCCTTCTGTTCCGTTGAGTTTTCGGCACCAATTTCGCACAAACCTTTAATGTCCAAATCGTCTGTTAAAATTCGATGTACGGTGAAAGTGTTTAACTTTAACTGTTTACTCATAATCCTCATTGTTGAACGGCGGTTCAACATATATATAAATCCGTATAAAAGTAACTGCCTTTATTAGGAATTGAACCTTAGAACTCTCGACTTCAATATAAGCTGATTTGCGATGACGAGTTAACCACTAGGCCAACCCGGTGAACTTACTTGTTTATTACCTTTCTTTTTCCTGTTTTGGCCTCCGATAATTACCGTTCGGATAATACTTCAGAGGATGATATGTATAAGTGTAAATGAAGTGTAATCTTATACAGTCTCATTTCAACCATTCCTGAGATGTGTGGTTAATTGAAACCCAACCACCAAAAGAACATCAGTATCTACGATCCGTATAAAAGTAATAACTGGATTTACTAGAATTTGAACGTTGGAACTGTCGACTTCCAAATCAACTGATTTGGGAAGACGCGTTCACCACTAGACCAACCCCGGTGGATCGAGATTGCCACTGGCGTAATTAAAATGAAAAACTCTATATACGTATAGAGTTAGATAGATACATAGTTAGAGAGAGAGAGAGAGAGAGAGAAAAAAAATAATCCATTATATCTGAGATAAATTATTTTCTCCGTTCAATCTCAATGAAGTAATACAAGGAAATAATGAAAATACAAAAGATTCATCTGTTTGTCATTTAAATCGTTTTATCTGCTCTTTTCTTGACAACCAATTGTGTATTTATCTGACATTTACAAAGTAATATCAATTTCAGTCTTCTTTACTTGTTTTTTTTTGTTTTTATAATAAAATAAGACTATTATCTTACTTTTGCATAAGCTATAAAACATATCTGTAACAATAATTTTAAAACTATTTTCCATTTATAATAAAGTCGCTTGTTTTATATTACATCCATGTTTTTTTTTAATATCATATTAAACGTTTTATATATTCTAATTATTCCTAATTTTCTTTTAGATAACTTCAGTAATTTTTACTCATTTCTTGCCTTTCTTTTTTACACCTTCTGGCATTATTTTAATCAATCTTTTTTTGCCTATATTGAATCAAATTTCTGATTATAAACGATAATTTATTAAGCTACTATATTTATTTATTCTTTTTTTTTTGTCTTCAGTCATTTGACTGGTTTGATGCAGCTCTCCAAGATTCCCTATCTAGTGCTAGTCGTTTCATTTCAGTATACCCTTTACATCCTACATCCCTAACAAATTGTTTTACATATTCCAAACGTGGCCTGCCTACACAATTTTTTCCTTCTACCTGTTCTTCCAATATTAAAGCGACTATTCCAGGATGCCTAAGTATGTGGCCTATAAGTCTGTCTCTTCTTTTAACTATATTTTTCCAAATGCTTCTTTTTTCATCTATTTGTCGCAATACCTCTTCATTTGTCACTTTATCCGCCCATCTGATTTTTAACATTCTCCTATAGCACATCATTTCAAAAGCTTCTAATCTTTTCTTCTCAGATACTCCGATCGTCCAAGTTTCACTTCCATATAAAGCGACACTCCAAACATATACTTTCAAAAATCTTTTCCTGACGTTTAAATTAATTTTTAATGTAAACAAATTATATTTCTGAGTGAAGGCTCGTTTCGCCTGTGCTATTCGGCATTTTAATCACTCCTGCTTCGTCCATCTTTAGTAATTCTAATTCCCAAATAAAAAAATTCTTCTACCTCCATAATCTTTTCTCGTAGTATTGTCACATTCAGCGGTCCATCTTTGTTATTTCTACTACATTTCATTATTTTCGTTTTGTTCTTGTTTATTTTCATGCGATAGTTATTTATTCTAGTAAAAAAAAATGTTTATACTAATTAAGAAATAATAATAATAAACGGGGTTTATATGCTACATATAAACCCCGTTTATTATTATTATTTATTATATGTAGCATATAAACCCCCGATTAAATAGTAGCAACAAGAAATTTATTCTTAAGGAAAATGTCAACATATGTAGGTTATGAACGCAACACAATGAAACAATAGACCATATAATCACTGGCTGTCCGATTCTAGCTCCAACGGAGTACACCAGGAGGCACAACAACGTGGCAAAAATTTTACAGATAGAACTCTGCAATAGATACATGTTAGAGTTTCAAAATAGGTCTTACTAAACTTATGAGACAGCCTCCTTTTTGGAGAAGAACAACGCAAAAATTTTCTGGAACCAAGGAATTGTAACGGAAAAACCCATCAACTGTAATAAGCCAGATATAGTAATAGTTGACAAAATGGAAAAAGTATCTTAAATAATAAACGTAGCCATCCAATCAAGTAAAAAAATCAACACTAAACACTATGAGAAAGATCTTGGTTTTTGAAATTAAAAAAATGTGGAATCAAAAACAAGTTTATATAATCCCAATAATTTTATATGAGGAGGGAATAATACCATCTACTTTGCATAACAGTCTTGAAAAACTGAAGATCCAGTGGAAGACCATCGCGCCAATGCAAAGGAGCGTGATAATTGACACTTGCCCGGAAGACACTTCGTCAACAATAGCAAGCCTAATCTCGATGGTATAAATTATTCCGAATTAAGGGAATATCACCGGCAAAAGTAAAAAAGCTGTGAAAGGGTGTGATAATAATAATAATCCGAGATCAGTGTGATGGATAGGTTCGAGGGAGTTGCATGGGAGTTACTATGCGGCGCTTATGAATGAAACAGTAGATCGAAATGCGTCTGTAGCCTGGCTGGAGTATGCCGAGTTGTTTGCTGAGACGGAGGGCCTTGTATTTGCTATAAAGGATAGGGTCGTCAGCACACTCAGCTACAGAAAGCAAGTCGTTAAGCTGCTGTAACCGCTGACCTGTGCCGTCTTTTTGGATCGACCAATGAGTCCATCGGACATATCGTTAGCGGGTGTCAGTTTTTAGCTCCAAGGAAATATACAATCCGACATAACAACGTGGCGAAGATGCTTCACCAGAGGCTCGCTTTGGATCTAAGTCTCCTTGCCGTTTCAGTCCCGTATTTTAAGTATACTCCTCGGTCTGTATTAGAAGACGATCGGTATAAACTGTACTATGATCGTACTGTTCTGACGGACAGGACAGTGGAGCATAATAGGCCAGACATCGTTCTGACCAAGAAAAAGGAGAAGATCACTTTCTTGTTTGATGTCACAATCCCATTATCCACCAACATAGTGAGGAAGTACAAAATAGTGAAGTATAGGGATCTTTCAGATCAAGTCAGGGAAATTTGAGACCAGGAGAGTTTAATCGTGGTCCCGTTGGTTTTGGGCGCGATGGGAGAGATTCCACGTTCTCTCCATGATTCATTAATATCCGTTGGAGTACCAGCAAATCTGTTCCGACCAATGTAGAAGGCTGTGTTGCTAGATACATGCCGCTTGGTTCGTCGGTAAGTCACAAGCTCGAGCGATAAGATAACGCCTCTTATTAAGGGGGACGATCAGGTAAAGCTACAGGCCGAAGACAATGTCCGTTAACATCTGGCAGTTCATAAATTTTCATGTCTGGTATTCTGTCTTCCATTCATATATCTCACCCATATTATTCAATAGTTCATGTTACCATATACAACGCATGTCGGAACAATAGTTATAGCTCCTGTGCCTTGCCTTTGGGCCCGGCCAGGATGCTTTTTACTGGGCTTGCCCAAGAGAATAATAACAATAGTTTTCTTCTAATCTTTTATAAAGTAGATATTTCTTACAAAACTCCGCTGAAATTTAATAACAATTCTTGCAAATTTAAAATAAAATATACACACATATAGACATAAGTAAAATATACGCAGCTACACACACACACACACACATATATATATATATATATATATATATATATATATATATATATATATACACACACAGAGAGAGAGAGAGAGTGAGAGAGAGAGTGATGAGAGCGTGAGAGAGGGGTCCAAAAAAATCTACTCACTGTTTCTCAGTCCATATCTCGTGTCAAATTTGACTTGACGTGAAACATATTTGGTACTAAGAGAGAGTGTTATGTGTTCGAAATGACTACATAAACCTGGAGTAATAGCAGCACATGGCTCTACGATATTTTCACGTATCTCATCGATTACTGCGGTTTAATTTTTGCTGATTGTTGTGGTGTCAATTCAGGAGAACGATGTTGGTACTCAATAGCACATCTTCGATCCATCCACCGTCCTTTCTTTTTCCTGTTTAGCCTCCGGTAACTACCGTTTCGATAATTCTTTAGAGGATGAATGAAGATGATATGTATGAGTGTAAATGAAGTGTAGTCTTGTAAATTCTCAGTTCGACCATTCCTGAGATATGAGGTTAATTAAACCCAACCACCAAAGAACACCGATATCCACGATCTTGTATTCAAATCCGTATAAAAATAACTGGCTTTGGCTACAGTTTTATCGAGATACAACCTAACATTTCGATGGTAGCGAGGCGGGGCTCCGTTTTTTGCATGTCAAAATGTTTTTCACCAAACAAGTTTTTGGGCGACAGACAAAATCCTTATCTTAAGCATATCAAGATACGCCTCACCAGTACGATACCTTCGAAGAAGAAAGGACCAATCAAATCACACATTAATAGACCACATGATACAGCAATCCTCGGTAGATTCACTGCCCTGTCCACATGAGTGTAAGGATTTTCAGGAGCCCAGTCGACCCGATTGTGGCGGTTCGCAGTACCGTGTTTGAATTACGGCTCTTCAGTCCGCATAAACCTTCCTGAAGCTCAGAGCTTCATACTGACATGACGTACTCGTCGACATTACTTTTACCATTTCACGACCAGTCGTATTTATAATTTTTTTTTTTTTTAATTTAAAATTCATATAATATATTAATTTTTGAAGTAATAAGTATAATACATAACACATAAATGTTCCTGATGATGGATTAATATCCGAAAGCGCTCGGACATAATAATAAAAATTGTTGGTAAATGGAAATTATTATATAATTAATTTATGTTAATCATGACCAATTTATCTTCATTTAGCACACGGTTTTTCAGATGTTGAAATAGAATGTATTATCATTTAGATAATTTAATTACTTTAATACTTTTTGTCTTAAGTCATTTGACTGGTTTGATGCAGCTCTCCAAGATTCCCTATCTAGTCGTTTAATTTCGGTATACCCCCTACATCCTACATCCCTAACAATTTGTTTTACATATTCCAAACGTTATCTGCCTGCACAATTATTTCCTTCTACCTGTCCCTCCAATATTAAAGCGACTATTCCAGGATGCCATAATATGTGGCCTATAAGTCTATCTCTTCTTTTAACTATATTTTACCAAATGCTTCCCAAATTTTTTCCAAATTACTTTAATATAATATTCAATAAAACCCCCACGGCCAAATGAGGTGAGGTTGATATGTATGACAAGTAAATGAGGTGTAATCTTGTACAGATTCAGGACGACCATTCCTTAGTCGTGTGGTAAATTGAATTCCAACCACAAACATTGATATACCACAAACCATTGATGATACATCCATTATCCAGTATTCAATTCATATAAAAGCAGTTAAATTTAACTAGGATTTAAACCTTAGAACCTTTGACTTCCAAAATCAGCCGTTAAACAACTGATTTGCAATTAAGAGTTGTGTAAATTCCTATATTTGTGTAAATAAATTTATTTAACCATCCCGGCTTTCGTGGCACGAGTGGTAGCGTCTAGGTCTTTCATCCGGAGGTCGTGGGTTCGTATCCCGGTCAGTTACGGTATTTTTTATACGCTTTATTTCTATATTCCACGCACAAGCTTCTATAGCGATATCAAGCCAAAAAAAGTGCAGATAACTTTTAAGGGCTTTGCTTTTTGTATATATATATAGAGAGAGAGAGAGAGAATTATATACCTATTATCATAAATAATAGTAAAAATGTAAAAAACTGATAACATACCTCTTTGTTGAAAGTAGATACTACAAATTTTTGTGGTAAAATATCAAAAACACTAAAAAAAATGTAAATTTTTAACAGCACAGATGAACGATTCATTACTCAAATGTAAATAATTTTAGCTTCGAATATTTTTTTTACATTTTAATTAATTAGTGTTTCTAATGCAGCACTTTTTTCTTCCCTTTAAACAAAATCGAAATTCCTTCTGAAACATACAAAGAAAAAAAAAATTTAATTAAAAACAAATAATCTTTATTTTTTAATTAAAATTTTTATTAATTTACTTTTATTATTTATTATTAATAATCTTTATTAAATTTAATGGAGGTAATAAAAGCAGGTAACAAATTATCACCTTCCATTACGGTGCGAAAGTGTACTGCGGGGTGAATTGGAATAACTTGATTGTTTGTCAACGAATTTTTATAAATCAGGTGTCATTTTGTTCAAAATAAAATTCTTAATAAATTTTTTAAAGTAAAAATTTGATCAAACGAATAATTAAAAAAATATTAAAGATTAAATAAAAAATATTTCCGCTATTTTGAAATTTTTTAAGATGACGTTTTCAAAATGTAATTAAAAAATTTAATTTAAGTGAAAAATTAATTAAACTAAAACAATTAATTAAATTAGGTTTACTCGTTCCTGAGAAATAATTTTTTTTTTTTGAAAATCCTAAATGGCGTTTAGAAGGAAAACAAAAAAAAATAGAACTTATATCGATATGAACTTTTATTCTCACTCTGGTGTCCAGAATCGATACTTGAAGTTCGAGAAATACGATCCGCCGGCCTCCGTGGCTCGATTGGTAGAGTCTCGGCCTTTAATCCAGAGGTCCCGGGTTTGAATCCCGGGAAGGCAAGGCATTTTCACACACGCTACAAGACATTCATCTCATCCTCTGCGGAAAAATCGCTTAACTGCGAACCCAGAGGTTAAACAAAAAAAAAGATTAAATGAACACAATTGAAAGTTTGATAAAACATTAATGAAAATATGAAACATAATGAAAATTCTATTCCTCTACTTAATTAGGTTAAAAGAAAGTATATTTAAAAACGATGAAAGCGTGTATCTAAAAAATATTACATAAAAAGAATTGATTAAAATATTTTTTTAAAAATACAAATTTTAAAAAAATGTGTTGTGTGAAAATATCTCTATAACAATCAAAAGAAAAACATTTAAATATAATAGAAAATTAATTTTTCTTGATAACCTTAAATCCTTAAACCTTTATATAGGGATTACATTACCTATATGTTTACGTTAAATTTTCAATGTTTACCTATTTCAGAAATTTCATTTTTTTATAAGATACCAAGAGGATTTTATATTTTGTATATAAAATATAAACATAACCAAACATAGTGTAAAAATGTTTATGTTATGTAAAACGAATATATTTACCATATAAATACGAACACATGCACTAATATTGAGAATTATATTTTCAATTTATTTAAAATTAATTTTAAATTAATGCAGTTTTTTTTTGTAAGAAACAACGGGAATCAACAGTTTTAGTCATTAGCCCAGTAGATTGGTAGCGTATGAAAAAATTCCATCCCTGACCGGGATTCGAACCCGGGATATCCAAACGATATGTTACCTATTTAGCCAAGAAGATCGCTATTTATTCATTTTTACTTCCTTATACGAAGTAAAGGAAGTCTTATTATCGCGAAAAATGACGGTTTTCAGAGTTCAACGGAAATATCCATTTTTACTAGTTTTGGTGTGACGTCTGTACGTCTAAACGATTAGCCGTAGGATGTTGAAATTTTGGATTTAGGATTGTTGTAACATCTACTTGTGCATTTCCCCTTTTGATTACAATCGACTGGACCAAAAGTGTTCAGAAAAGCTCAAAATCCAAAAAATTTGGAAATTGGACTTTTTCTTAACTGCAATAATAAGCCCTAATTGAGAGCTTTTCAACGATATATCATAGTTTTCATTGATTTTTGAAAGTATATATTTGGAGTGTCGCTTTATATGGAAGTGAAACTTGGACGATCGGAGTATCTGAGAAGAAAAGATTAGAAGCTTTTGAAATGCGGTGCTATAGGAGAATGTTAAAAATCAGATGGGTGGATAAAGTGACAAATGAAAAGGTGTTGCGGCAAATTGATGAAGAAAGAAGCATTAGGAAAAATATAGCTAAAAGAAGAGACAGACTTATATGCCACATATTAAGGCATCCTGGAATAGTCGCTTTAATATTGGAAGGAGAGGTAGAAGGAAAAAATTGTGTAGGCAGGCAACGTTTGGAATATGTAAAACAAATTGTTAGGGATGTAGGATATAGGGGGTATACCGAAATGAAACGACTAGCACTAGATAGGGAATGTTGGAGAGCTGCATCAAACCAGTCAAATGATTGAGCTGCATCAAACCGGCTAGGTGGCACTGGGGACAAAAAAATTGTATTTATGGTCCGATTTGGCTCACATTCAATATATATATTTATTAATTGCGTGAAAAGAAATATTTTTGTAAAAAATGGTCCCGCTAGGTGGGGGTGGGGTTTAGATATTTCGAATCGAAGGAAAAAATTGTGTAGGCAGGCAACGTTTGGAATATGTAAAACAAATTATTAGGGATGTAGGATGTAGGGGGTATACCGAAATGAAACGACTAGCACTAGATAGGGAATGTTGGAGAGCTGCATCAAACCAGTCAAATGGTTGAGCTGCATCAAACCGGCTAGGTGGCACTGGGGACAAAACAAAAATGGTATTTATGGTCCGATTTAGCTCATATTCAATATATATATTAATTGCATGAAAATAAATATTTTTGTAAAAAATGGACCCAATAGGTGGGGGTGGGGTTTAGATATTTCGAAAAATTGTTTATGGACCGATTTGACTCATATTCAGAATATATATTAATTACGTGAAAATAAATATTTTCACGTATATATTGTAATATTTACATAATATTGTAATATTTTATCGTAAATATTGTTAAAAACCGTCTAACAAACATAGTAAGAAACAAATGGAACGCTAAATGAAGGAGTTTAAATACAAAATTAAACTCAGTAAAAACTTCTCCTTATAAATGGAAAAGCGACTTTAAGTTGACTCGCCGTGAACAAGTAGCGGTGACCAGACTTAGAATCGGTCACACACGATTAACAAATTTATATTTGTTAACCGGCGAAGTGAGACCAATGTGCGGTGTTTGTAATAAAACACTGACAATCAAGCATCTAATAGAAGAGTGTACCATATATGAGGACCTCAGAAAGAGGTTCCGTCTTACAAATAATATTAGTGCTGACCTGGATAATGGAAATGAAGAAAATATAGTTGCATTTCTACACGCCAGTAGACTTCTTAAAAGTCTATAAAATGAAAGTTTAAAGCTGTGACAAAAGAAACTCTAAGCGGTAGTTTATATGTATATAAAGAAAAAATGGTATTGATAAGTTTAATTTTAATTTTAATTTCATGGTCTTTTGAGAACCTATCTCAAATTTTAATATTGGGGCCCTTTACACCCCGTAAGTGTTTGTGATTGTCCTTGTCTTTTATGTCTTAATGTTTTGTGTAGTTTGTGCTTTTAAATAAAATGTAAGGGCCCTTTACACCCTTACATATGACGATCCAGATGGTGATAGTAATTTCTTTTAAAGATTGTGACGAGGGCTAATGACCTTAGCAGTCGATGCCCGTAAAATTCCAGATAAAAAAAAAATAAAAATAAATATTTTTGTCAAAAATGGGTAGAGGGGAAGGGGTGAAGATTTTTAAAGGGGAAAAGGGAAAAAGTGAAAGGCCAAATTTTGTGAAGTTCCGTAATGTTCATTTTGTTAATGTTTTATTAAACTTTCAATTGTGTTCATTTAATCTATATGTACATATATACTCAAATCTAGTAATAGCGAAGCATTGCCGGGTCTGCTAGTCATCAATAAAAAAAATAATAATAAAAAAACCTATTCTTTTAACTATTATTAATAACTTTAATTAACAAAAAATAAAATAAAAAACATTTTAATTATTAAAAAAGCTGGCAAATTATTGCAAGCTTTTTTATTGCAAATCTTTGTCATTTAACAGTTCAAAATGGTGGCCATGTTTATTTTTCTATCCGTTATTTCTCATAAATATAAATTTTATCAAATTTTATTTTATTTACTAAAGCCTTTTATTTTGAACAAAATGGCATTTTACTTTTTAAAATCGGTTAACAAATACCCAAGTTATGGCCAAAAATATTGTTGTAATTTTGTGTCTGTTTTCATGTCCTCCACACTTGACGTTCATTCGATTAAATAGTGTTTTTATTTATTGTTAATTCTAATGTTATTCTAGTATTACAAATTTACTAATATTTCGTTGTTTTTGTCAAGTAACATTTTATTTCAATTTATAAATATATCAGCTGTATTTAGTCTAGCAGAGTTAATTTTTTTCGCACTTGTAATTAAATCAACTTGCAATTTAATCATTAAAAAGTATTTTTTTAATTTTTTTTCATAATAAATATTTACTTTTAAATAACAGAACAAAAATTTTCCAATTTCTTTTAAAATTTGGTGACCCCATTATCAATGGAACTTTTTACTTCCTTGTACGAAATAAAGGAAGTATTGTGATCGCGAAAAATTTCAGTTTCCAGATTTCAACGGAAATATCTATTTTGACCATCACTGAATCCATTTTGACTAGTTTCGGCGTGGCGTCTCGCATAACTCAAAAACGATTGGAAGTAGGATGTTGAAATTTTGAATTTAGGACTGTTGTTACGTCTAATTGTGCAACTCCTCTTTTGATTGTAATCGACTGACCAAACCTGTTCAAAAAAGCCCAAAATAAAAAAAAAAACTATTGTACTTTCTTAACTGCAGTAATAAGCCCTCCTTGAGAGCTTTTCAACGATATATCATAAGTGGTATTTATTTTCATTGGTTCCAGAGTTATAGCCAAATGAAATTTTAATTAATGAAATATTTGGATCTTACAAGGGGAAGGCTATCGGTTCGAATCAGACTTCATCTCATTTTTTTTTAATTTAAATACATTGATTTATTAATAATTATTAACCTCTGATTGTAAAAAAAAACTTTTATGATAAATAAACAAAAATTATAAGAAGTTATTAATGAAATAAAATTTTATGTACTTTTAAAAATGTGTATATGTAATTTAATAGGCGTGTAAGGAAGTCATGTGGTGTACATGTCGGATTTTTGTTTATAATGTGGTAAAATAAATATTCAAATAGTTGTTTGATTTAATTTGTATATCGATATATAGTAATTTAAATAAAAAAACATACGAATATTATGTTTTTAGATTTTTTTAAGGTTAATTTGTATTATTGTACTGAATTTACACGTATAAATTTAATTACCAGTTAATATATCATAGGATTTGGGATAAATTAATTAATATCCCATCAAATTATTAATTTGTATTTGATTTGAATATATAATTAGTTATAATATATATATAGATTATCCATTAGGATTTAATCTTGAAGAGTTATTCGTTTTAGATTACTAAAAACAATTTATCATAAGATATATCACAGCCTAAATATATGATCAACGAAAACTGTCATCAATGAAAACTTTCGTAAGGCTTTCCCCAACGAACATTCTATTGTATCTATAACTTCTACTTACGCTAAGTTAATATAATTAATTTATTTATCTAGTGTTTTCGCGGATTTATGATATACTAGCCGCTCAGCCCGGCTTCGCCGGACCTCCCTAGCAGGACTCGCTTCGCTCGGCGCTTTGGTTTTCCAGGGTTCCAAACTTCTTTTTTCAACTGAAAAATTTTTAACGTTATCAACTTTACTCCAAGTTAAGAGCTTAATATTTTTAGAAAAAATTTCATGCAATTTAGATACGTTATCTGATAACAGAAAATCCATTTTTTTTTAATTTACCGAAATGGGGGCTACGCCCCCAAACCTAATCGCATTTCCCGTTGCTCAATTGTTTCAGTCGAACGGGATTGATCTGTGTGTATTCGGTCGCTTTCCAATCTAGACTGTCTTTCGTCTTCAGTCTCTGCCGCACGAACAGTTTTCATCATACGTGCTTTTTTTGCATTTCTTCCGATTGAAGAATGTCTTTTAGGCACGGTATGATGTTTTGAAAAAAAATCATAGAATTTAAAAGATCGCAGTTAAATACTTTACACACTTTAAATTAGTAACACATACATGATAAACAAAAGCAGCTATTTATTTATGTTGTTAAACAGCTGTAAAAAATTGTAAATGAATGAATCGTAAAAATTACATATGCATGTGCACTTAATCAATTGAAACTTAGGAATAACTGCGTTAAAAGTTAACGTACGTTAAAATCTAACGTTAAAAATATTTCTTTTCAGGTAACTAATATATATTCTGAATATGAGTCAAATCGGTCCATAAATACAATTTTTTTAATTATTTTGACTTCAACGCTACCTAGCGGGTCCAAACTAATTCATAAATCTTCATGGAAGTGCACACAACTCACGAAAATTTCATCGTAATCAGATGAATGGTACAAGAACGCATACGGGATTTACAAACATTCATTTTTATATATGAACAAGATATACGTTAAATAAATATAGAATTTAATAAAAAATATTCCTTTTTTACGAAAATGTTACACTGTAACTTGAACATATATATTTTTTTATTTATAAATAATATTAATACATTTTATATTCTTAAAGCGTTTTTTTTTTTTTATAAGTAGTTATTATCATAAGGTAGAGAGTTAATTGATTGAGTCTTATCTTCTTACTTTGTTAGCATTATAACTAGTAACATTCGTTGTTGACGTGTTTCCTTAAACGGGGAGGAACACAATGAAACGTACCGCCAATCTTAAGACTACTTTTAGTACTGAATCTTCCTGTGACAGAACGGAACGCAAAGATAGCGGAAGATTTATGTATCTCCCTATTTATCGCAGAGCCTGGACAACAGTCCCTTGCTGTTGCGTTATTTTTTTATCGGGCAGATAATTGGTTTTTTTTTCTGGGCTGGTATTGCAAATCTGGAGTTGGACGATATAATCCCGTATATGCTGACGTCGCAGAGTTACTGGAGGAAAATGGAGGAATACTCAAGGGAGGTGCTTCGATGCAAAGATACGGAAGGTAGAAGAAGAGGGTTTTAGTGTATGGTTAGGGGAACAGCCCCAATCGAGAGAGCCATTGAGATCGATTGAAGACTCCAAGGGAGACTAGGTTAGGGGAAACAAACGAAAAGTTCCGATACCGGTGGCGGGAATCCAGTAATGGATTACCTACCAATTTTTTTTTTAGGCAAATAAGAATTAAAAGATCCAACCGAGGAGGTGGACCTACCATGCTGGTTTTTACTGCCGGTAGGTGAGGAGGCCCCTTAGAATAAAACACATTCCCCTGGGTTAAATTTTACTTAATTGTATGTCCAGCCCGGGGGAATAAGGTGATAAAAAAAAGGTAATTGTTTGTATTGCGTTCCGATCTTTTAGACCAGATAAAAAGATTGAACAAAACGAAATTAAAGAAATTTAGTAGAAATTGCAAAGATGGACCACTGAATGTGAAAATAGGAGGAGAAAAGATTATGGAGGTAGAAGAATTTTGTTATTTCGGAAGTAGAATTACTAAAGATGGACGAAGCAGGAGCGATATAAAATGCCGAATAGCACAAGCGAAACGAGCCTTCAGTAAGAAATATAACTTGTTTACATCAAAAATTAACTTAAATGTCAGGAAAAGATTTTTGAAAGTATATGTTTGGAGTGTCGCTTTATATGGAAGTGAAACTTGGACAATCGGAGTATTTGAGAAGAAAAGATTAGAAGCTTTTGAAATGCGGTGCTATAGGAGAATGTTAAAAATCAGATGGGTGGATAAAGTGACAAATGAAGAGGTATTGCGGCAAATAGATGAAGAAAGAATCATTTGGAAAAATATAGTTAAAAGAAGAGACAGACTTATAGGCCACATTACTAAGGCATCCTGGAATAGTCGCTTTAATATTGGAATGACAGGTAGAAGGAAAAAATTGTGTAGGCAGGCCACGTTTGGAAGTTTGTTAAAAAAAACTAGAATACGTTTTCTTGAAATTTTATGAAAATAAGTATAGAAGAAATGTTACTACATTTCCTCCTCTCACATCGAATTTAATTCTTTCTTAGACTTTTTTTTTTAATATCACAAAATGAATAGAAAAATAGATATTTTTATTTTCTTTTACATACAAAAACAAAATGTTTTATAGATTTTCCTTTAGATGTTATAAAAGAGAGTTGTTACATAAAGAGGTACACAAATCCTCATCGTCACTGTAATTTCCTTTCATGTTTATATAAGCTTCAAACAAATCTTTTACATCAAAGACCTTTACTACAGCAGAACCACATTCTATTATCAATAGATAAACTTCGTAAATTTCATTGATAAGGAAATATCGTAGGAACAAAACATAAATACAAGATATTAGTATAAAATAAGATTTATTTATCATACGAGATGAAACAAATTCTTGAGAATTATTCTTTTTATGAAATTTCACGATATTTTATAATCTTTTACGTTTCATAAATGTCTTACTAGTGTGTAAATAAAAAAAAATTATTTATTTTAACGTTTTATTTAATTTGATGGATATATAAATTCTTATAAAGTTGTATAACGAAATGTATTAAGAAATCTGTTAAACGTAAAAATTCGTTTTTGTAAAAAAAAAAATATCTAAATTAAAACATATTTCTATTTATTTATTAAATTTATTGTTATAAATACAATAGAACTTTTTTTTAATGAAACTTGTTAATTAATTAACAAAATAAAAAGTTGAAAAAAGCCAATTTTTGTGGATGAGTGGTAGGGTCTCGAACTTACATCTGGGGATCCTGGGTTCAAATCCCAATTATTAGGCATGATATTTTTAATACACTACAAAATTTCATTTCTATATTCCCACTTACAAGTTTCTCTGTAAGATTCTATTTTTTTTTTGTCTTCAATCATTTGACTGGTTTGATGCAGCTCTCCAAGATTCCCTATCTAGTGCTAGTCATTTCATTTCAGTATACCCTCTACATCCAACATCCCTAACAATTTGTTTTACATACTCCAAACGTGGCCTGCCTACACAATTTTTTCTTCTACTTGTCCTTTCAATATTATAGCGACTATTCCAGGATGCCTTAGTATGTGGCCTATAAGTCTGTCTCTTCTTTTAACTATATTACTTCCCAAATAACAAATTCTTCTACCTCCATAATCTTTTCTACTCCTATTTTCACATTCATTGGTCCATCTTTGTTATTTCTACTACATTTCATTACTTTTGTTTTGTACTTGTTTATTTTCATGCGATAGTTCTTGCGTAGGACATCATCTATGCCCTTCAATGAGGGCTTATTACAGGAGTTAAGAAAACGTTTTTTGGATTTTGGTCCAATTTTTTTCTTTTTGATTCAATCGATTGCAATCAAAAGGAAATGTGCACAACTAGATATTAAAACAGTCCTAAATCCAAAATTTCAACATCCTACGGCTAATCGTTTATGAGTTATGCGACATACGAGTTGTGTGAGAAAAGTAATGATGTTGGTAATACTGCGAGCGATCTGGCAACGCTGTGTCTATCGGTCTGTGCTAGATCGGTTTGTTCATCCCTTCCACATCCTCAGTACGAGTTTCAATTCCGTTCAACCAACACATTATTTTTGACAACGCCATCAGTGAAGTTGTGTTTTTGTTATATGTTACGAAAATGGAGCATCGAAATTTAGTGCGACGTTGTGCAATCGAGTTTTGTGTTAAACTTGAGAAATCCGCAAGTGTGACCTTTGAAAAGTTGAAACAGGCCTACGGGAAACATTGCTTATCAAGAGCACAAGTATTCCGCTAGCACAAATCATTTCTGGAAGGACGAGAACATGTTGAAGATCAACCTCGCTCAGGGAGACCTTAGACTTCAAAATCTGACGAAAACGTTGAGCGTGTGAGGGTTCTTGTGAGATCAGACCGTCGTTTAACAATAAGGATGATGAGTGAACAGTTAAATTTATACACTTTCACCGTACATCAAATTTTGACAGACGATTTGGATATGCGAAACGTTTGTGCGAAATTGGTGCAGAAAAACCTCACAACGGAACAGAAGGACAATCGAAGAACCGTGTCCGTTGATCTTCTTGAGAGGATTGACAACGACCAAGAATTCTTCAATCGTGTGATCACAGGTGATGAATCCTGGATATTTGAGGACGATCCTGAAACAAAGCGGCAAAGCGAAGAATGGTACACTCCATCATCTCCTCAACCGATAAAATGTGGAATGAGAAAATTAAAGATCAAAACCGTGCCGATTTGTTTTTTTGACAGTATTTGGGTATTGTGCATAAAGAATTTGTTCCTCCAGGACAAATTGTCAACCAAGTGTTTTACAAAGGTGTTCTTGAAAGGCACAGGAAAAGAGTGATGAGCGTGAGACCAGACATTGCAGACAAGTGGATGCTTCATCATGACAATGCTCCGTGTCATACCGCCATTTCCATCACGGAAGTTTTGACCTCAAGACGCATTCCTACGGTTCCTCAACCCCCCTATTTACCTGATTTGAGTCCTTGTGATTTTTCCTTTTCCCGAAATTGAAAGGTATCTTAAAAGGACGTCGTTTTGGAATTCTGAAAAACATTCATAAGACTGTGACCGACTGGTTAAAAGCCCTACCAGTTGAAGCCTTCCAGCGCGGCTACTAGGAGTGGGAACAACGACTCCGCCGGTGTATAACTGCCCAAGGGAACTACTTTGAAGGGGATAATATTGTTGTTTGAAACAAATAAAAACTTTGGTAAGTAAAATGTTAGTCTCATTACTTTTCTCACACACCTCGTATATGCGTACGTAATAACGTCACACCAAAACTAGTCAAAATGGTTTCAGGGATAGTCAAAATGGATATTTCCGTTGAAATCTAAATACCGACTTTTTTCGCGATCACAATACTTCCTTTGTTTCATACAAGGAAGTAAAAATGGTTTTCAGCCAAAATATTTTTCAGTTTTATTTCAGGTATCATAAACACTACTAAAGATATAGTTCTGAAATCTATTTATTTTATTCAATTTCCAGATAAAAAATCGTAGGATGAAATTACTTTATCTCTCAATTAACGTCCTAAAAATTTCATTACGACCTCATTTTACCGGGGAAGCTGAATTCCAACCGAAATTTTTCGCTAACTTAACTCGCTAACGAAGCATTTCAAGAACTATGTTTATGTGACTTTTTTCATTAATTTGATGAAAGGAATACATCTGAAAAGTATTTCGGTTTACGCGTGGAATACTCTGTATTGAGTATTTAAAAAACATTTCATTAAAAAAAAAAATTTTGAACAATAAATAATACATAAGGACCCATCAAGTTTACCCCTAATATAATACCTTAATGATTTCAGTATCACTTCATTTCACCTGGCAAAATGTTTCATTAATGTAACTAGATAATACAACATTTACGAACAAATATTTGTATGAACGTTTTTTTCTTATTTCAAACTCTAGAATCAGTTCCCAAATTATTTCCTTTTTCCTTCTAAATCACTCGGTATACTGAAAGATTTATTTTATTTAACAAATCGTGTTTATTTTACCTGGATAAAATAAACTACACCGAGAGAAAGAAAAACAGCGAGTAAGAAAAATTTTGTCAACACCAAACAAATGTAGGTTGATATTTATTTAATGACAATTTCCTTTCAAGACAACTTCAAAAGTTTTCTACCGTTTTCTATCAGCATAAACCTTTTAAATTATTTTTTTGTTTACGTTTTTTATACAACAGGATAGTAACATCAAAGGAAACAAGAGATGATAAAGGACAAAAAGAAAAAACACACGTCAAGAAAGAAAATATTAAATGTACTACTTATAATGTTTTTTCTAAAAGATACAATATTGAATAAATAAAATTAGAACTTCTATAAATACAAAAATATTTGTAAAATAAATTAAAAAAACTTTTATATTATTAAACGTATATAAATATTTATTAATAAATAAAAATATGATGTGGAACCTTGTACGCCTATTAAATTATATATAAACATTTTTTTTTAAATGAGAAGTACATAAAATTTAATTTCATTAATAACTTCTGATATATTTTCTTTTTTTTATTGTTATTACTGAATTATTATTTATTGACTCTTTTTCTACAACAACAAATTGATAATTAATAATAAATCAATATATTTAAATTAAAAAAAAGGAGATGAAGTTGAATTCGAATCGATTTGCCTTCCGCTAGTAAGATCCAAATATTTCATTAATTAAAGTTTTATTTAGCTATAACTCTGAAACCAATGAAAATAAGTACCGCTTATGATATATCGTTGAAAACCACTCAATGAGAGCTTGTTACTGCAGTTAAGAAAAAGTCCACATAGATACACATAGGATTAACATCTTTGTGTTAATCCTCAAAATTTCATGATTTTTTGGCAAAAAAATTCATAAATTTTAGTCATATTTATATAATTTAAGATTTTTATAACTGTCTGTACCCAAATCATTATTAGGTTGATTTGAGTGAACAAATGGGTGAACATTTAAATGGGTGAACAGTTTAAATGGGTGAACATTTCTGCCGGCCTCCGTAGCGCGAATGGTAGCGTCTCGGCTTTTCAACCGGAGGTCCTGGGTTCGAATCCGGTAATAAAACTTAAGAGGATGATATGTATGAGTGAAAATGAAGTGTAGTTTTGTAAAGTTTCAGTTCAACCATTCCTGAGATGTGTAGTTAATTGAAACCCAACCACCAAAGAATACCGGTATCCACGATCTAGTATTCAAATCTGTGTAAAAAGAACAGACTTTATTAGGACTTGAACGGTGGAACTCTCGACTTCCAAATCAGCTGATTTGGGAAAACGCGTTCACCATTGAACCAACCGGTGGGTTTTTTACATGTGTACTTATAAATGTTTTTTTTTTACTTCATAAATATTTATCATTATAGTTTCCGTGTAAAGTTGCAGACTAATTTCTTGATCTCTCTTTCATCATCAACGCGACTCACAAGGTTGAGAAACTTTGGTCTAAATGAACTATTTACTAATGGTGAACTCGTCATCGCAAATCAGCTGATTTCAAAGTTGACAGTTCAAATCCTAGTAAAGAAAATGAATTACTTTTATACGGATTTGACTACTGGATCGTGGATACCGATGTTCTATGGTGTTTGGGTTTCAATTAACTACACATCTCAGGAATGGTCGACCTGAGGTTGTATAAGACTACACTTCTTGATGATATCGCCACATAAGCTTGTGCGTAGGTAATAAAAGTGGAATTTTTTAAGATATTAAAAATTACATGCCTGACTGGGATTCGAACCTGGGACCTCCGAATGAAAAGTCGAGACGCAACGGGCATAATTTATATTCATACATATCCTTTGAAGTGATACCTTACGGTGGTTCCGGAGGCTAAACAGAAAAAAAAGTTGAACTACATGGGCCTTAAAATGTAAAGATTTGCTTATAAACCTGATAACCCATTTTTGAATGATCATCATACCTTCCCCTTTAATACAGCTAAGCTCACCGGAAAAATACATTTTTTATAGCTATGAATGTGCAATCTTTGATACAAAAAAATACCATTTTGAAAAAATAAATATTAACACCAATCTGTTTTCTGTAAACAAGATAGTAATGTTAGTGTGTGACAACACAAAACTTTAACCCACCGCCTTTGTCTAGAGATGAACGCGTCTTCCCAAATCAGCTGAATTGGAAGCTGAAAGTTCCAGCGTTCAAGTCCTAGTAAAATCAGTTATTTTTACACGGATTTGAATACTAGATCGTGGATACCGAGTGTTCTTTGGTGGTTGGGTTACAATTAACCACACATCTCAGGAGTGGTCAGACTGTAGAAGACTATACTTCATTTTACACTCATACATATCATCCTCTAAAGTATTATCTGAACGGTAATTACCGGAGGCTAAATAGAGAAGAAGAGAAAGAAAGTAACTTACAATATATATACAAACAATAATCTACATTTACTTTCTACAGTAACTAAAAACCATATCAAATTCTAAAAAAAAAAGGGTGGTACTGTGTCGGTGCGCACGGGGCGGTTTTTTTTAACGTGAACGTTACAGACCTTGGATGAAGTTCCTCCGAGCTACAGACTGACCAATGGGAGAGCCACCATCGTATTTTATTAAAAATAAAACCCAAAGTCTCAAATGGAAAATTTTAGTTCCCCCATTTGGCCAAATCTAGAGATAAATTGGTCGGTCTGTATGTCAGCGAGTCACTTTTACTGTATTTGATTGAAACAAAAAACGAGACATTGATCGCGTACTAAATTTAATTTTTATATAAAACAGATACTAAACTGTAAATTTTACCGTCTATAATTTTGTTCAACATTGATCTGTGATACGATAAGTAAAAGAAATAAGCAGCGGTAAAGGTGCTCGCGCCGTCGGCATCGCTCACGGAGCGCGCCGTGCCAGCGTTGCAACGCTCCCGTAACAGTCTTGCTCGCTCGGTACCGAACATCGTGCATGACCCATAACCTCCCATTTCCAACGATATGCTTAATTGATATTTCCGACCGGCTTTTGCGCGGAGGGAAGTTGACATATTGAATTTTTTAAATTTTTTCACGTTTCCTTTAATTTTTTACACATAAATATCGTCAAAAATACACTTATTATTACTTAAATTGATTTATGTCGACAAACTCTAAGCAAAAACACACGATCACAGTGTTCTCACATCTTAGTCATGAGCTAAACTGAATGGAAATGAGCGAGAGCGCCAGTTTTGGTCGATCTGCGCTGTTCCCTTTCCCCGCCAACCCGGTTATTAGTGACGCAAACTCAAAGTCATATCCGCGAGTTGATCATGTAAGTTATAAAATGACACCGTATTTATGTCTCTCAGAATAATAGTTAGGGAGTTATTAAGGCAGAACGATATACGAGGTGCGACAATAAAGTAATGAGACTGATTTTTCTTTGCGACTAGTGGCAACCCTGCAGCTTGCGTAGGCACACCAACTTTGACCTTGGTCTATAAGCTACTTCTAATCCAAGTGGCACATTGATGCAACTGCTCGGTCGTGAGTTGTGCTGTAATAATTGAACACGTGTTTGTGTCTCTCGTCACAGAAATGAAACCGCAAAATATTGCGCAACGGTATGTCATTTCTTTTTGCGTTAAATCGGGTGAAAACGGGACGACAACTTACGGTAAGCTTCAGAAGGCTTTTGAAGAGGAGGTTATGTCAAGAGCTCAAGTTTTTCGGTGGCATAAAATTTTTAGTGAAGGCAGAACGAATGTTGAAGATGAAGACCGCAGTGGACGACCATCAATCTCATGGACAGCTGTCAACTTGACCAGGGTGCGTGAAATTGTACGATCTGATCGAAGATTATCCGTGAAAATGATCGCAGAAGAACTCAACATCAATCGAGAAACGGTACGTCTAATATTAACTGAAGATCTTGGTACGAGAAAGATTTGTGCAAAAATGGTCCCCAAAAATCTCACACAACAACAGCGAGAAACACAGAAAAATGTAGCAGCCGATCTGTTAGAGCAAACGGAAATCAATCCAGATTTGTTCGCAATGGTGCTCAAAGGGATCACCCACACCCAAAAAAAGCTCGCATGTCAGTCAAAAGTGAAATGCACGCTTGCGTGCTTCTTCAATTCCAAGGGAATCGTTCATAAAGAGTGGGTGC
Organism: Lycorma delicatula; assembly: GCF_047948215.1. Lineage (NCBI taxonomy): Eukaryota > Metazoa > Arthropoda > Insecta > Hemiptera > Fulgoridae > Lycorma > Lycorma delicatula. Next base: position 40,142,678 of record NC_134467.1, on the reverse strand, counting down.
CTCCTGGACAAACAGTTAACCGATATTTCTACAAAGAAATTTTAGAAAGACTTCGTAAACGAGTTCTTCGTGTCCGTGCCAATATTGCTGATAATTGGATTCTGCATCACGATAATGCGCCATCCCATACTGCTCTGTCAGTACAACAATTTTTAACCTCAAAACAAATTTCAGTACTACCACAGCCACCTTATTTACCAGATATCGCTAAGTGCGACTTTTTTCTATTTCCAAGAGTCAAAATGGCGGTCAAGGGACACCATTTTCAAACAACACAAGATATCCAAAAAGCTGTGACGAGGTTCTTGAAGAATATTACAGAAGATGAGTTCCAGAAATGTTACTATCAATGGTAGAAGCGCTGGAATAACTGTGTTCAATCATACGGGAACTACTTTGAAGGAGACAACACTAAACATGACTAAAACGGTAAGCAACATTTTTTTTCACATCAGTCTCATTACTTTATTGTCGCACCTCGTAGACCTTTTCGTTACGGTACAAATTTCTGTTCTGGTAACCGTATGTTTCGGTGTGATTTTAAAGACGTTTCACGTCAAAAAATAATAATTATAAAAGTTTTTATAATTAATTGAAATTACAAATAAAATAAATTTCTTTTGTATATAAATATATATATATATATATATATATATATATATATATGTAATAAAAGAAAATGTAATATCAAAATTCTAAATGTAGGTTTTTATTAATCTTTCTTTATAAAACGTTTCTTTCATTTGACTGACTTTTAAAATAGCTTAGCTTTAAATCTTTTTATAAAGAATAGCCAATTAGAGAAGGGTTAAAAATTGGTAACTTTAAACGTTATTTTTTTGTAATCTTTTATTTAAATTAATTAATTCTTGTTATAAGATTTGATATTTCAACTCGTGTCTTTTATATTTAATTTAAACAGATTAACAACATACATTAAATTAGTTTACATTTATAATATATATATATATATATAAATATGAAAAAAAATCAAGGAAATTAAAACAGGATAAAATGAAGGAATTAAGTAAATTAAAATGGAAGAACAACATTTTACTAAAAAAGATGAAACAGTCTTTCTGATATGAAATTACAAAGGATGAGTGAAGTAAATGGTAAAATCTAATGCTAAATGGGAAAAACAAGCACAGGATTTAATATTTATATTTAAGAAAAGGGAATTCATATAGAAAATAATCTCATTATAGGAATTATATATGAAAACATTACCAAGGAAATAAGTGCTACATATTCAGAAAGTCCTAAGGCATATAAAAACAAATGAAAAAAATTATGACCTAATTTTTTACTTAATTGACATCATTATATCTCTAGAACAGCGATTCTCAACGTGGAGGGGATACGATGTGAAAGGGGGGCAAGCAAATTAGTCTTCAATTTTATACGTATACAATAAAAAAAAATTATGACAAAAAGATTTATAATAATTATTTTACTTGGGGAATACCAAGGGGGATTTAGGCCATGGAGAGGTTGCCCGGAGCAAATAATATCCCTAAAACTTATGATGGACTTATATAAAAGACGGAAAAAACAACTAATAATCACCTTCGTCGACTTTAAAAGGGCCTATGATTGTATACACCGACCATCCATGCTGAATATTCTGAGAAACCTGGGCCTTCACCCTAAACTCGTAAACATAATAAAATTAACCAATACCCAGTCCAGAGTGAAATTCAAAGGTGAACTCTCTCAACCCTTCTACATAAAAACTGGATTGAGGCAAGGAGACGGCCTCTCACCACTCCTTTTTAACTGCGCCCTTGAATTTGTCATGAGAAAATGGTATGAAATAAATCCCAAAAATATAAAAATGGGTACTAAGAAAAACTCCATCACACTAAATCGCCTAGGATTTGCAGATGACCTCGCTCTTTTAGCAAATAATATTCAAGAAGCCAAAACACAAATCATGAGCCTTCAAAACCTAGCACAAAAGATAGGGCTTCATATCTCTTTCGAAAAAACTGAACTAATGGCCATAGATCCTCTGGTAATAGAGCGCATTACGGTAAACAATCAGAAAATTAAAATAGTAAAACAATTTAAATATCTAGGGGGAATAATAACTCATAATTTAAATGAAAAAGTGACATGGCAAAACATGTCAATAAAATGATTAAATCCCAAAAATTAACTCGGTCAACATATAACAAAAAATGCCTTTAAGCTAAAACAAAACTTAAACATTATAAAACTGTAGTACAGCCAGAAGTCACCTACGGAAGCGAGACCCTTTTCAAAATCACTCAGAAAAACCGAATTGAAAAAATTCTGAAAATAGAGAGGAGTATTGTCAGAACGTGTATCAATAAAAAACACCAAAAAGAAGGCCAATGGTGGCCAAATGAGGTGGTGTATCGAGAAATAGAGCCTGTTACTGATACTATGCGGAAAAAAACAATCTCTTTCTTCGGTCATCTCATAAGGACACCGCAAACAAGACTGTCAAGAAATATCATTGAAAAGCTCTGGTTCCAAAAGCTAGAAGTAGGATGGATCAAAGAAATTAGAGAAGATATGAAAGAATTGGGAATTTCCCTGACCGACCTACAGAATAAAACTGGAAAAATTACAAAGCTAAAAGATAAAAGCATTAGATTTAAACAAAAGACAGACAAACGATAAAATACAACGAAGAGGGTGTTTACGGATGAAGAAAAGAAAGCAAGATCTGAACGGATGAAGAAATACTGGGCAGCTCGGAAGAGTAAAATAACACGCTTTTCTCAGAAAAGATCCAACTAAAATTGACTTAAGTGGTCCCATGTTGGCCGTAAAAGCATAATAATAATAATAATAAAATATTATTTTATATTTATAAGTACATATATAAAGAAAATAATCAGCTGGTCGCGTTTGTTTTTCATTTAACGATTCCTATATTTAATTTTTAACAAAACCATAGAGGAAAACCTTTTACAAAGAGGTAAAAAAGACGTAGCGAAATGGATTAATATTTTCAATGCTTCAGTGATTTAAATTTCTATATTAATTTCGACTAGCAAACCAAAAACTTATCTAAATTTTCAGATATGAATTGTAATGTTTTATTTCGATAAACTGATCGTGAATTTCATCCGATAACTTAGAAGCTGCTACAACCTTTTCATTAAATTTATTTAATACTAATCTTTTCTAGAAATCATATTTATCTTTTAAAAAATACTCCACCAATTGAATTTTTAGTTCACGAAAATACAACTTCATGTTGTCCAAACTGTGGTAAATAATAGTATCTTCTTCTTTATATCAAAACGTTTTTCAGTAACACCAGAAACGAAGAAAATCAAAATTTTTGCTTTGAAGGTGAATAATTTAGAAATCATTGTTCTCAATGAAAGCATGCAATCTTTCTGTCATAAAATTTTTTTATCACGAACTTGTAAATTCATATTGAAGTCGTTTAAATGCGAAAATATATCAGTTAAGTAAACCTCGACAGCAATATATATATATATATATATATATATATATATATATATATATATATATATTCATTGAAGAAGTGTCAAGTGTTTGGTTAAACATGTTTCCTGATAATTTATATGAAATAATTATGTGATTGAAGTATTAAGTTTTATGTGTTTCTCGTTGCTTGTGAGTTTTTTTATTTAATATATTTTCTTATGTTAATTCTTTATATTACTGTTATATTACTATTTTGTATTTTTAATTAATTACTTAATTTTATTCTCTCGTTGCTAAGGTAACAGACCATAGCAACGGTAGGTTACACTCAGTTTTTCTGTTGTTTTCCATTTACTTTCGTAGTTATATAACATTGTTTAATATTCTAAAAACATTTTAGAAATCATCTGGATTTAATTTGGTTTATAAAGATATTTATTTCGGTGTTAGATTTTAGCATCTGATTTTTATATACAAATTTGACTTTAGAACAGAATGATGTCTGATAGACACCACGATTGTAATTGGGGTTCACATTATAGAGCTGTGATTGGGAATACTGAGATCTGAATTTAAGAGAGCATTAAAAGATTTAAATGGCAGAAAGGCTCCTGGAATAAACGGAATACCTGTAGAATTACTGCGCAGTGCAGGGGAGGAGGCGATTGATAGATTATACAAACTGGTGTGTAATATTTATGAAAAAGGGGAATTTCCGTCAGACTTCAAAAAAAGTGTTATCGTAATGATACCAAAGAAATCAGGGGCAGATAAATGTGAAGAATACAGAACAATTAGTTTAACTAGTCATGCATCAAAAATCTTAACTAGAATTCTATACAGAAGAATTGAGAGGAGAGTGGAGGAAGTGTTAGGAGAAGACCAATTTGGTTTCAGGAAAAGTATAGGGACAAGGGAAGCAATTTTAGGCCTCAGATTAATAGTAGGAGGAAGATTAAAGAAAAACAAACCAACATACTTGGCGTTTATAGACCTAGAAAAGGCATTCAATAACGTAGAGTGGAATAAAATGTTCAGCATTTTAAAAAAATTAGGGTTCAAATACAGAGATAGAACAATTGCTAACATGTACAGGAACCAAACAGCAACAGTAGCAATTGAAGAACATAAGAAAGAAGCCATAATAAGAAAGGGAGTCCGACAAGGATGTTCTATATCTCCGTTACTTTTTAATCTTTACATGGAACTAGCAGTTAATGATGTTAAAGAACAATTTAGATTCGGAGTAACAGTACAAGGTGAAAAGATAAAGATGCTACGATTTGCTGATGATATAGTAATTCTAGCCGAGAATAAAAAGGATTTAGAAGAAACAATGAACGGCATAGATGAAGTCCTACGCAAGAACTATCGCGTGAAAATAAACAAGAACAAAACAAAAGTAATGAAATGTAGTAGAAATAACAAAGATGGACCACTGAATGTGAAAATAGGAGGAGAAAAGATTATGGAGATAGAAGAATTTTGTTATTTCGGAAGTAGAATTACTAAAGATGGACGAAGCAGGAGCGATATAAAATGCCGAATAGCACAAGCTAAACGAGCCTTCAGTAAGAAATATAAGTTGTTTACATCAAAAATTAATTTAAATGTCAGGAAAAGATTTTTGAAAGTGTATGTTTGGAGTGTCGCTTTATATGGAAGTGAAACTTGGACAATCGGAGTATCTGAGAAGAAAAGGTTAGAAGCTTTTGAAATGTGGTGCTATAGGAGAATGTTAAAAATCAGACGGGTGGATAAAGTGACGAATGAAGAGGTATTGCGGCAAATAGATGAAGAAAGAAGCATTTGGAAAAATATAGTTAAAAGAAGAGACAGACTTATAGGCCACATACTAAGGCATCCTGGAATAGTCACTTTAATTTTGGAAGGACAGGTAGAAGGGAAAAATTGTGTAGGCAGGCCACGTTTGGAATATGTAAAACAAATTGTTAGGGATGTAGGATGTAGAGGGTATACTGAAATGAAACGACTAGCACTAGATAGGGAATCTTGGAGAGCTGCATCAAACCAGTCAAATGACTGAAGACAAAAAAAAAAAAGATTGGGAATGGACAAAGGGCGAAACAACTTGAGCCCATCAGACTCTATACGGGGCACTTTGCTACCCCGTTTTAAGGCACCTGACTCGCGGCATACTGCGTACATAATGGTATTTTACTTAACAGAATTATCAGTATTTTAAAATAAACATATACCCGAGATATTTGAATACATGGTAAACAAAGATCCGACCCTTTTTTGTTCCTCCCACCCCAAAATTTCGTAGCGCTACCACTCTGAATTCGATCGTTACTCATTGTATGTGTCTATTCTTGACGTTTCTTGCAAGTGTTAACCAGTTATTGACTATGAATATATTAGAGGCAGGTATATACAACACGTTTTACTAATTTTTGTAGAAAGATATACATTTTTAAAAACTATTTTTTTATATTTTTGTCTGACCTTTTCTCTTTAAACTTGTAAGGGTTTTATTATACTAATGGATATATCACGGTCATGTTTTTTATATCCCATAATGTAGAAGCAGATATCCTCTAATCATCATACTTAAAAATGTTTCTAACTTCCAAAGTAATCCCTCTACCCTAGTACATACTCGGCAAAATAAAATAATTTTATAACACATAACCTTTATCTTTGTAGATCCTTCCTGAGTCATAATTATGACTCGGAAACGTTTCTACGACACAATGGGAGAGTATAAAAGTGAAGAGAAAAACAAAAAATTGGATCACCCTGAATCTTCTTTGTTAGATTCCCAGGATTACACAAAAATACAAACTAAAAGAAATGAAACACAAATTATCGTACGCAAAATCAGAAATAAAACTTTGATGGATCGCTTTAAATTACAGGGAAGATATTTTTCTTAAAATAAATAAAAATTGCTTTCAAGGGACATTTGAAATACCACAAACAAGAAGTCTACTGGATCGTCCACAGAAGTGTTTTAGTGAAGCCAGCGAAGGAGTTCTTTGAAATATGAGGTCTTCATAACTTTTATGAAGTTACGCTAATAGAGCAAGATCTAAATATCTGAATATTTTAGAGTAGTTATTCTGGGAATTTGATGCGTTCCATTAAAAAAAAAACCTGAATGGTAATCTACAAAGTGATTTGTTCATAAAATAGCATTTTTATTCAGGATTCTTAAACACAATTCATATATCCAAGGTCATTCTTATTTACTTAATAAAATGAATTTTTAGGTAAGGAAGTAATCTATAAACCCTATTTTGAAGATTATAGAGGTAGCCCCACCGCCTTTCTGTCAACACCTCTCGATTGTCAATTAATCCATCCGGTTGGTCTAGTGGTAAAACTAAAGTGATTTCAAAGTCGAGGGTTCTTAGTTCAAATCCTGATAACCAGCTTTTATCCGGTTTTGAATACTAGATCAATTTTCTTGTGTATCCACTATAGACTAAAAAACTATTGGACCGATTTACGCCCAGTTTTTACAAAATCGTTCGCATTTTCTGGAGAAATATTAAACATGAAATTTTCTATCTGACCAGCTATTTTCATATTGTCATGATTTTGAAGTCACATCTTTTTTCGTTATTTTCCGCAGATTACCGTGTTTAGAGAGTGTTCCAATTAAATCCGATAGGTAGTGCTGTTGTTTTGCCAATTGGATTTATTTACATTCTGACTTTAAAATTTAAACGTTAAATTTTGTGAAGTTCTGTAATGTTCATTTTGTTATATCCAACTCAATTGTGTTCATTTAATCAATATATATAAATACAGAGTGCCCCATATAAAACTCAACCCATCAATCACTCATCCATGAAATTTCAGAAGTCAAGCTTACTTCCTTACTCGTTACTGAAATGGACTCGTCCAACATCTGAACATCGCGGCGACGCGGTAGAACACTACCGATAGTAACAACAATGCAATCATAACGTTCAGTGTATCGCTAGAGACAAGATGGTGTTTTCGCTAGCTGAACGTGTTTACATTGTCGAGTCGTACTTCAGTACGAAATCAGCGGTTGCAGTTGAAGATTTGTTTCGCCATAAGTACCCAGATAAACCTTCTCCTAACAAAACATCAGTATTAAGGTCAGTCGCAAAATTTAGAGAGACCGGTTCTGTTAATAAGGAACACAAAAGATCTGAGTCTGTGTTGAATAAAGATAGTCGCTGAAATCAAAGACCGATTACCCGCCTCGCCAAATAAATTGATCAGACGTTTGTCTGCTGAAATTAATTTGTCTAAATCAACTGTTCCTCGGGCGACCAAACGATTACAATTACGACCTTATCGCTTTCAAACGGTTAATCGACTTCTTGAACCCGACAAAGAAAAACGGCTACAATATTGTCAACGGTTCCGTCGATTTCTGCGTGAGGGAATTAATGTTATGGATTCGTTATTTTTCACACATGAAGCACGGTTTAATTTGGACGGCTACGTAAACAGCCAAACCAGTAGAATTTGGAGCGCTGAAACCCCCACGTTTATCACGAAAAACAGTTACATCCGCAGAAGTTGGGCGTGTGGTGCGCGATATCGTGGAAGAAAATAATCGGTCCTATTTGTTTCGAGTACACTATTAATGCAGAACGATATCAGGATATTTTATTTCGGTTCATCGCACTCTTGGAAGAGGAAGACAGACACTGCCGGCTACAATATGACGGTGCGACATCGCACTACGCAGGTTCAACTTCTGATTTCGTCGAGGAATTCTTCGGTAATCTTGTTATCGGTCGAGGCTTGTGGCTACCAAGATATCCAGATTTGACTGCGGCGGATTTTTTTCTACTGGGTTATCTCAAAGAAAAAGCCTACAGCAACAAACCACAAACACTTGAACGATTGAAAATCAATATTGAACAAGCTGTATTAAATATCCAGCCACAAACTTTGAAAAATGTTGCAAGAAACGCTGTAAAAAGAATTGAAGCTTGTATTCAAGAAGATGGCGGCCACTACCAACATTTACTCTAAATGTAAGGTAATGGATGGTAATAATAAAAATTACATTTGCATTTACACAAGCCTTTTTATTTCAATACCTACCAATATAAGGTTGGGTTGCGTTTTATATGGAACATTATATATATATATATATATTAATTTATAAAAAATATTGTATTAGTTTTTAGATAGAATAAAATTTAAGATTACATTTTTATACTTTTATCAAATTTATCTATTTCTTATAAACAGGTAGAGTAGTATTATTGACACATATAAATGAAGTATTATTGATAACGAGAAAATTCCTAAAGGAATATTCTTTTAGTTATTTTCTACATTGTTATACTGAATGATGATATATCATCCCACTGCCAAATTATATATGATTCTCTTCTGTAGTATCTCCTAAAATACTTTAAAAAGTTCTAAGATGATCCTTAATAGCCAAATCGAAATAAATGATTTCCTTTTTCCTTTAAAAAATAATAAATAATAAATAGAAAAAACTTAATTCCCATTTTATATAACGTTCCATTTATATAAATATTTTTTATTTTATATTCCCCATACTATATTTACCTACTATAACAACTAACATTAAATTTCATTTAAAAATAAAAAAAAAATTCCCTTCTTCCACTAATAATTTCCCTGTTTTGTCTTGTATAACTAAGAAAAAAAATTGAAAACCCCAAAAATTAATTACATTTTTTTCTTTTTTCAGATAACTGACATCAACTGCTTTGGTCATTTTGAGAATGAAAATTTTTAGCGTATGAGAAATGTCATGGCTAACAGAGATTCGAACCTCAGGACCTCCGGATGAACGGACAAAAATTATACTTAAGTTGTAGTATTTCACCGGTGGTAAGTAGGGGATAAAAAAGATTTCCACTTTAACGTTAAGAAAAAAAATTAATTTACTTAATACGACAATGGTTGCATGTGAAAAAAGTATCATATGTTTAGCATACGACAAGCTCCATTTTCTTACAATTCTAGTAATATTTTGGTCATCCCTTTTCGTAAAAGTTGGTCATATCAAAATTTGTTGCATACAAAAGGTATGATTCTTGTTTGTCTTCGAAATACAATTTTTTTAACCCCCTCAGCCAGTGGTTAGTGATATGAAATAGTTTTCTTATAAGTCATTATCTTTGTAGTTGTCATTAATTATTGTAATTTTAAACGAATTCGATACTTAAGAAAGTTATAGCGAAATTTTGTTTTTTTCGAAAAAGCCCTTCCCCCCATTTCCATCCCTATGATTTGATTTTTCCCATTAATGAACTCTACCGAGATTTTAGGACGAGTTATTCTTAAAGAATTTGAAAAAGATCGGTGCAAAATTACGGCAGTATCGTGTCACAAGAAAACTAGCAGACCCGGGAATGCTATATATATATATATATATATATATATATATATATATATATATAGAGAGAGAGAGAGAGAGAGAGAGAGAGAGAGAGGGAGAGAGAGAGAGAGAGTGATTGAGAGAGTGTGGGAGTGTGGGATTATTTTATCAAATTGAAAATTTGATAAAAATTTGAAAAGATTTGATTAAAAACTGAACTTCACAAATTTTACCACCTTTCATTTATTCTCCTTCCCCTTTCCCCTTTCACCCTTCTCCCTCTTCCCTCTCCCACTTCCTTTTTACCCATTCCCGTTTTCCCCTTTTTCCCGCGCGTAAATCGGTCCATTAGTTTTTTGGTCTTTAGCGGACACACATACAAACATGCCTTTTACATCTATATATATATATATATATAGAACAAAAAAGTCTGTTTGTATATTTGTTTGTTTCGTAAATATCTCGACACCAGCTCCACCTGGCGGGTATAGTTTTTGCAAAAATATTTCTTTATACGTAACTAATATTCATATTCTGAATACGAACCAAATATATCCATAAATATAATTTTTCTAAATATCTAACCCCAGCGCACCTAACGGGTTCATTTTTTGCAGAGATAGTTCTTTTTATGTAAGTAACATGTATTCTTAATGAGGCAAATCGGAACGTAAATACAATTTTTTCGAAATATCTCGAACCTTCCCTGGCATGCGTCCAACCATTCCCCAAAGTTTCATCGCTATCAAATGAACGGTTTAGGAAGGCATAAGAGACATACAAACATTCATTTTTATGTATATAATATATATATATATATATATACATATAAAAGTTTATATATAACTTTTGAGCTGACTGTGGTTTTGGGGTCTGGGGATGTAAAACGCGAAGATATGTCGAAATTTTCAAGAAATAGAAAAATCATAATACCCATTACAACAGGTAGCTAACTTATGAAATCTACCTAAAAAAATTGTTTGAACTTTTTGTAATTTTTTTTCTTGCTGAATTAATTCATCATAGAAGCTTTTGTACAAAGAAATGAGGAATTGTAATTTATTAGCATAAGAAAAATGGTAAAACCGTAAACCGGGATTCGAACCCGGGTCCCCCGGGGGAAAATTAAAGACTATAACATACTGATGTTGACATCACATAACTAACTTGTACGCCTATTAAATTATACGCACATTTTTTTTAAAAATGAAAAGTACGTAATATATTATTTCATTAATAACTTATGATATTTTTTAATTTTTTTTTTATTCTATTGTTAAAAATTTTTTACAATCACAGATTAATAATTACTAATAAATCAATATATTTAAATAATTAAAAAGGAGGTGAAGTCAGATTCGAAGCGATGTGCCTTGTAAGATCCAAATATTTCATTAAACTTTTATTTGGCTATAACTGTGGAACCAATGAAAATAAATACCACTATGGACATATCCTTGAAAAGCTCTCAATGAGGGCTTATTACTGCCATTAAAGAAAAACTACAAAAGCCAAATTTTGGTTTGTAAACTTTAGACTGTTTTGGACATTTTTGGTAAAGTAGATTGCAATCAAAAAAGGAGATCCAAAACTAGATCTTACAACAGTTATTATTCCAGAATTTCAACATCTAATCGTTCTTATGTTATGCGAGACAAATACATACGTACAGAGATCACGCAGAAAGTAGTCAAAATAGATTCAGGGATCGCAATACAATTTCGTATGGACGGAATTCGTACGGATTTCGTACAAGGAAGTAAAAATACGAAAAAATATTACAAGTTATTAATGAAAGCGACGCTCCAAACAAATACTTTCAAAATCTTTTTTCTAACATTTTAATTAATTTTTGATGTAAACAAATTATATTTGACTGAAAGCTCGTTTCGCCTGTGCTATTCAGCATTTTATGTCGCTCCTGCTTCGTTCATCTTTAGTAATTGTACTTCCCAAATAACAAAATTCTTCTACCTCCATGATCTTTTCACTTCCTATTTTCACATTCAGCGGTACATCTTTGTTATTTCTACTACATCTCATTACTTTCGTTTTGTTCTTGTTTATTTTCATGCGGTAGTTCTTGCGTAGGATTTCATTCATGCCGTTCATTGTTTCTTCTAAATCCTTTTTACTCTCGGCTAGAATTACTATATCATTAGCAAATCGTAACATCTTTAACTTTTCACCTTGTACTGTTACTCCGAATCTAAATTGTTCTTTAACATTAACTGCTTATTCTCTGTAAAGATTAAAATGTAACGGCGATAGGGAACATACTTGTCGGACTCCCTTTCTTATTTCGGCTTCTTATGTTCTACAATTATTACTGTTGCTGTTTGGTTCCTGTAAACGTTAGCAATTGTTCTTGTATCTCTGTATTTGAACCCTAATTTTTTTTAAATGCTGAACATTTTATTCCAGTCTACGTTATCGCATGCCTTTTCTAAGTCTATAAATGCAAAGTATGTTGGTTTGTTTTTCTTTAATTTTCCTTCTACTATTAATCTGAGGCCTAAAATTACTTCCCTTGTCCGTATACTTTTCCTGAAACCAAATTGATCTTCTCCTAACACTTCTTCCACTCTCCTCTCAATTCTTCTGTATAGAATTCTAGTTAAGATGTTTGATGCATGACTAGTTAAACTAATTGTTCTGTATTCTTCACATTTATCTGCCCCTGGTTTCTTTGCTATCATGAGTATAACAATTTTTTTTGAAGTCTGACGGAAATTCCCCTTTTTCATAAATATTACACACCAGTTGGTATAATCTATCAATCGCTTCCTCACCTGCACTGCGCAGTAATTCTACAGGTATTCTATCTATTCCAGGAGCCTTTCTGCCATTCAAATCTTTTAATGCTCTCTTAAATTTAGATCTGTTTTGTTTCTTCCATTTCATCCTCTTCAACTTTTAATAGATACTACTATTGAATGAAAAACTGTGTTAATCTTACATATTTTCACAGAGGGGAAATATTAAACAGAATTTAGTTTATTCCAGATTAATAATAATATTTAAAGTCAAATATTTTTTTTAGGAAAATGTTTAATTTTGTTTGAAATTAGGGAATTATATATGGACATATATTTAAACTAAACTTCTCATCTTTTAGCATTTAAAAGCTAATAACAGTAATCAAAGAAAACAAAAAAATAAATAAAAAAAATTTAACTACATCTAAAAATCAAATTAGGAAATTTATATGAGCAGTTTGAAAAATACGATAAGGTTTTGTCATAACGATCAAAATGTCTCGAATGAATAATCGAAATTTAAGACAATTTATGTAATATAGCGTGTGTTAATTAAATCCATTAATATTTTTTTTTTTTATTTCTATTAGGCTTGTTTTAATTTTCGATTGTTCTGAGTTTAACACAAAGTGATATGGACTGTAGAGTACACAAATAATATAGAATAGGCCTGCACACTGCGGAGCTTCAGTTGACACTGTCATGGCGGCTTTCCTGCCGCTACGAACTCTAGCGGCAGGCAAGAGCACAGCTGGCACCAATCAGAACTAGTGGGGATTACATTTACATGTATGGGAACAAATAATATTTAATACAATTAATGAAAATATAACACACACAAACTAAATGAACTACATACACAAACTTAAATGAATAAAAATTAATAATGAATAAATGTTAAAGAATGTTCTTGAATGAAGAAAGATTCTCGTTCAGGGAACGAACAGTAATTAATGAGAAGCGCTATTAAGTAATATACTCTGAATTTATGAATTAGGCAAACACTGTTTCTGAAATGAACAATGGCGGTAGATAATAATACAGGTGAATTAACACCTTTAAAAGAAAAGTAACTAGATTTTCCTCATCATTGATATAAATTTGGCCTTGTTATTTATTCAATTTTACCAGCTTATTTTCTAAAGTCATTTTACCCTTAAATCTATGAATTAACGTACGATGTAAGCCATACTTACAAGGTTTTGAATTTTTTTTTTGTGCTACGTGATTTCTACGTAAGCAACTGAAACATACCTGTTGGTTTACGAATAAATGCTTTTCTTTGATTAATATTTAATTTCAGAAATTCAGAACAGTTAAATACATCATGTGTGTAAGATTGCAAAGAACACAAGACCCTTGAACAGCTAAATACAGATCTCAAGGCCTTGTTTGTTTGGCAGGAGTTATGTCATTAAAGTATAATATCAGCCCTTGAATTTTTATATTCCCACGCCCTTGATGTAACAATAAATCTACATTGGCTAAAATCATTTAACAGCAATTCATGTAACGTTATCTGTAACGAGCTGTACGTTATAGTAGAATAATGAACCGTATTTTGAGTAAATAATTGCAACCGATTAAGAATTAATAATACTGTATTTATTACTTTAACAATAGGGAAACTGTATTGCTATGATTGAAAGGCCAAACTGGCTTACATAGTAAGTATTGTTGGATTTTTTATTCTCAGCTAACTTGTCCGTACATTGAAACTGCAGATAAAAAATAAACTAATAGTAAGAATGTCCTCCACTTCTCCAGACAGCGCTGTCAGCTGGAGGATAATTTGAAACCCAACATACTACCCGCATGTTGATCTTTGATCAATATTAATTACATTGTCTTAGTTTATTTGGCAATGGTACAAGTTTATTGATAGGTCTTATTGAAAATTGTGTTGGGAATCCTTAATTGCACTACACGCATTAAACTGTCTTTACCTGGGAAGGAACTGGATACAAAATCCATTTTCCAATACTGAGGCGATAAATTTTCTTCTTTCACTAGCACTACCAAACCTGAGTGAACATTTTCTCGTGTTAAGTTTGAGATTTCCGCTTTTGAATTCCACTTGCTGCGTTGTTGCAAACCATGAAGATACTCGTGAGACAATCGAGACCAAAGATTTTGATGCATATGATTACCAATTAGAAAATGTCCAGGTGACAAATTAGAATGGATCGCTATGGTCATTAAGCGGAAATAGGTCTCGAATTTAGGATAGCTTTCTATATCAGATAAAAAAAGAGTGAAAAACTATTCGAATGTCAGATAAATTTTAAAGGTCAAACAAAAATATAACAAATAATTTAAAAAAAAAAAATTATGTATTTCATGATATAATTATGTATTACTACAAAAATTAGTAAAACGTGTTGTACATACCTGCCTCTGATACATCCATAGTCAATAACTGGTTAACACTTCGTTAGAACTTCAAAAATCATTTTGATATATATTGTAAGAAACGTCGAAAACAGACACGATCGAATTCCGACAGAATGTTACGAAATTGTGTGGTGGGGATTGACAAGAAATTGTGTGGTGGGGTTCTTTGTGTCCCATCTATTAAAGTATCTCAGGTATAAGGCTGTTGATACTGATAATTCTGTGAATATTTGGCCAGGATTATGAATCAAATTGCACTATGTACAATGTAGGCTGCGAGTCGCGTGCCTTAGAACGGGGTAGCCAAGTACCCCGCATATGTGGACCTGGTTCTCCACATCCCAGACGCAGCTTCATCAACGATCTTCATGATTCTGTTTTATCACCGCCGTACTTTTATATCCCTTGTCTATGTTGCTGTGTTGGCTTACTTAACTGGTGTATTTTCGCACTTAACTGACTTGAATGTGAATTTACAAGGACGTGATAAAAATATTTTATGATAAAAAAATTTCATGCTTTCATTGAGAACTTTGATATTTGGATTATTCGACTTCAAAGCAAAAATCTTTATCTTTCCTGTCGTTTCCAATTATATTGAGAAAATTTTTGATAAAGAAGATACTATTATTTACCAGCGTTTTTGACAGCATTTGAGTGAACTAAGATTTCAATTGGTGGAGTATTTTTGAAAAGATAAATTTCTGGAAGAAATGGGTATTGAATAAATTTAATGTAAAGGTTGTTGCAGCTGCTAAGTTACCGGATGAGATTCACGACCAGTTTATCGAAATAAAACATTACAATTCATATCTGAAAATTTAGATAAGTTTTGGTTTACTCGTCGAAGTGAATATAGAAATTTAATCACTAAAGCATTGAAAATACTAATCCATTTCGCTACGTCTTTTTTACCTCTTTGTAAAAGGTTTTCCTCTATGGTTTTATTAAAAATTAAATATAGGAATAATGAAAAACAAACGCGACCAGCTGATTAATTTATTTTCTTTATATGTGTACTTATAAATATAAACGTGGATCTCCACGTTGAGAATCGCTGTTCTAGAGATATAATGATGTCAATTAAGTAAAAAATTAGGTCATAATTTTTTTCATTTTTTTTATGCTGTTAATCTACAATCTAAAATCTGAAATCTGAAATTAAATATAAAAGACACGAGTTGAAATATCAAATCTTATAACAAGAATTAATTAATTTAAATAAAAGATTACAAAAAAATAACGTTTTAAGTTACCAATTTTTAACCCTTCTCTAATTGGCTATTCTTTATAAAACGATTTAAAGCTAAGCTATTTTAAAAGTCAGTCAAATGAAAGAAACGTTTTATAAAGAAAGATTAATAAAAACCCACATTTAGAATTTAACCAAATATTACATTTTCATATATATATATATATATATATAAATTTTTTTTTTAATATTCTGGTGTCATCCCATCCTTAGTAGTCCCCACCCGGAGATCCGAACGGGGGACTAGTTTACCTCCGGAATATTTTACCAAGGAAGGCGCCTCCATCATTGCTATATGAAAATGCAGAGAACCACATTTTCTTGGAAAAAAGCAGCTGTAGTTTTCCATTGCTTTCAATTGCGCAGTACTCAGAGGACTGATTGATGTTGATATGGCAGTTTAAGTCGTCCTGATTTACACACTTAAGAACACCGGTATCAAAGATATCTAGTATCCAAATCCGTGTAAAAATAGCTGGCTTTACTAGGACGTGAACGCCTGGAACTCTCGACTTCCAAATCAGTTGATTTGAAAAGACGCGTTCCACCACTAGACCAATCCGGTGGGTTAAACGTCCTCTATTACTACATATTATACTGTACACTCATATATGCGTATATATATATTCTCGTTCTATGCCTTTTTCTCTTTCATATATATATATATATATATGCTTAGCGTCTTGCGTTACGTTACAGACTTTGATTACGAGTCAGCGATTTTTTCCCCATGTTCCTATGTAATTCGTATGTAGAAAAAATTCTGACACAACGAGCCTAAAGAGGTTTTCACTTCAAAAATATATGAAACAATCAGAAATTATCATAATAAAATTTGATATACTTTGCATTTTAATTCAAAAATGTTTAGATAGGTTATTAATCAATATATTTAAATTAAAAAAAAAAAAAAAACTTTAAAAAAATATACGTATATGAAGTCGGATTCGAACCGCTGTGTTCATGGTTACGGATTCGACACGTTCTCACTTACACCACATAAACTAATATAAAATGCTGATACGGTTACCATACAAAAATTTGATACAGTGAGGAATCTACTTTAAAGAGTTGGAGGATAAAGTTTAAATGTGTATATTTAAGTCACATGAGTTGTCCACATCAGATTTTTAAAATGTTTGTTATTTACGGATATAAAACAATGTTATTCGATCATAATTTTATTTTGAAAGTTACAATTTTTTAACGAACCCCTAAGATATTACTATTAAATTTTTTTTTGAATAACTATGGCAATTGATTTGATAGATTATACGTAAGAAATTATGATAATTAATTTTTAATTTAATTAGGAAGAATTACAGACTTGATTTAAACACAAATTCTCATGTAGTAATTAAGAAAAAAAATGTCTTCATTGAAATGCTATTAAATTAACTAAAGAAAATTTTCACATCTTATACGTATCCGTATATCCGTATGAGTAACTTTAAATTAATCTTCAATTCTGCCTCGCCTCGTTTTCTCCATTATTCAATCTTAGAAACTTGATTATTATTTCTGGAATTCAATTTATCTCTTTCTCTCTTCCCGCGCTGTCATTCGTTTTTCCGCTTCGTAAATTAATATGATATATAAAGTATTGTAACATAGAAACTTCGTATAAAACATTTTCATTCTAAATCAATTCTCTGATGAGTAGTAATATAACGAACGCATAGAATGTTATATTCGATATTTTAATTTTTTTTTTTTTTGGAGCGTGATATTAAGATTAAAAATCATCGGAAAAGATATAATGTGTAGTATAATGTGCTAAAGCTTATATCGAAAGGAATATATGTAAAAAAAAATGTTGTACAGTATTATTTGACTTTCCCGGTCACGATGATCAAATTATCATTACCAAAATAAAATTTAATCATTAAAATTCCCAAACTTCGAATAAAAAGTTTTAAAATTTTTAATTTTCCCTTTCTAAGGGAAAAATTTATTTATAAAGATATGATCCTTAACAGAATGAAGTATTTAAAAAAAAAATTGTTTAAATATACTGGGAAATTAGTATAATACTTATCGAAATTATGAAAATAACTTCACAAATTTTACCTTTCACTTATTCTCCTTCCCCTTTTCCGTTTCCAACTTCTCCCTTTCACCCTCTTCCCTCACCCCTCTCCCAGTTTCCTTTTTACCCTTTCCCGTTTGCAACTTTTTTCTTACCCTTTTCCCCTTTTCCTTGTTTTCCATGTTCCTCTTTTTCCCTTTTGCCCACGCGTAAATGGATCCATTAGTTTTTTGGCCTTTAGCGGATATATATAAAAGGCATATTCGTATGTGTCCGCTATATATATAATATAGAAAAAAAAGTCTGTTTGTATATGTTTGTATCTCGACACCAGCCCTACCTAGCGGGTATACATTTGAAAAAATATTTCTTTTCACGTAACTAATATTCATATTTTGAATATGAAACAAATATAATTTTTCTAAATCTCAACCCCAGCGCCGTCTAGCGGGTTAACATGTATTCTGAATACGAGGCAAATCGGACCATAAATACAATTTTTCGAAATATCTCGACGCCAGCGCCACCTAGCGGGTCCAAACTAATTCAGAAACCTTCCTTGGCATGCGTCCAACCATTCCCCAAAGTTTCATCGCTATCGGATTAACGGTTTAGGAAGGCATAAGAGACAGACAGAAAAACATTAATTTTTATATATATAGAATATTTATATACATGACCTGTCCATCTTCAGGTCAGACGGATTGGATTTTAAGTGGACACATACCAAACTTAGAGCTGGCGATGTGGCGGCCATGGTCAATGTTATTTCAGGTGTAACGGAGACCCTTCCGTTTTCCACATTCCCCCTGCGATGGCAAGCATGTAGCAATGGTGCCCATGTATGTCGGTGCATGGGAGCTCTGAAAGCCTCGGTGAGTAGGAGCCTGGAGTCAGTGCAGAGACTGCGCATCCGCTCTCTGCCAGGACATCTCTCCGGTTCCACCGGAGTACCGGATCGGAACTCCAAGGTTAATAGCTCTCGAGTGGGGGTGTACCCCGGCGGCTAGCCATGCTACAGAAGGGATTAACACAATGAACAAACAAACGTGCACGTATACACCCTCGTTTAGAAACCTCCGATTCGCCACAAGCGAAGAGGAAAAAAGTAAGGAATCTGATAAAGAAAGTGCTGATAGATTTTTAATTATTACAAAGGAGGATGGAAACTTCCAAAAAGTTTTAGTCCATTCTTAATCGCTAGAGAGATTACTAATTGTGCTGGTGGTCCTGTTAAAGAAATCCGAAAGACTTGCAAAGACATGCAAAGCCAGAAAGTCAAGGCGTTAAAGACGATCGGTGAATTTGCGGTTTCTGTCCAACCACATAGCACACTTAACTCATCCAGAGGAGTTGTTGTTGGTCGCGATCTTCTAAATTGTACAGAAGAAGAAATTGTACAAGAAATGTCGAGTCAGGGAGTGACTGTGTTGCCTTCGGCCTCGCATGTTTTAACATTTAACAGGCCGAACTTTCCTGAAAAGGTGCGAGCTGGCATCCATCGGTTTGATGTAGGGGCATTCGTTCCGCAACCGATGAGATGTTTTAAGTCTCAACGATTTAAACACACAGCAGCTATATGTGAAGCGCAGGAAATATATGTGGAGTGAAAACACATGACGGTGACACCCATGTATAAAGACCCTCCAATCTGCGTTAACTGTAAAGGGCACCACAACTGTCGTTCAAGAAACTGCCCTATATATAAATTAGAAACGCAATTCAGGAAGTTAAAACGCTTCAAAAGGTTAATTATCCTGAAGCGAAGAAAATTGTTAATCAGCGTACACCTCGACCATCGACTTCTTATGCAGAAGCAGCGGCTGCCCCTTCCACATCTAAAATTAACGTGGAGCAGTTGCTTAACACGATGGCACCAAGTCTTGCGACAATGATTGAAAGAATCATTGATTCAAAGATTGAGTCGACTCATCAGAGAAAACAAAGTAAAGATGAGGAAGGCTCACTCTCCGACTGACGCCGTTGATATAAGAAACGAACCAACGCAGCAGAAAAAGCAGATAAACCTGCGATTATAAAGCCACCAACTGATATAAAAATAAAAAATGTTGACTTATCTAGCAAAGAGAAACAGATCACTCCGTCGTCTTGTCACAAACCTAAAGAAATTGTGACAAGAAAATCAGAGTCTACCGAAATGGAGATTGCAAGTCATTTTCGAGAAAGCACACAAGATAAAGATGATATAAAAACTGCAACAATGGAGCCTCCAAAAGCTCAAAGAACAGCTTCGGTGAGAGCATCTATTTCAGCTGAACTAGCACTGCAGTAGAGATGCAAGTGCATCGCTTGCTAGTTTATATTCCATAGTAACTATGCTAACAGCACCAATGAAACTTTCATCACCTTATGTAAGTCGGCGAACCTCATTGGTATCCGAAAGAGAAGAAACATGCCATTTGCGAGGTCTAAAGGCCGAAAGGAAAGCCTAGGAAGTAATTTTTTTTTGATTTGAAGTTATAGAAGAAGGAAAATATTGAATGTGAACATGAGAATGTGAATCACTGAACCTTTTTTTATTTTTATTTTTTTGAAGTGGGATGGGGCTAATGACCAAAGTAGTCGATACCCCTAAAAACCTCAACCAAGATTGATGAAACATTAAAATACTGAACCATTACGCAACTTCACGAATTTCAACATTTAACTTTTTCGCTTCTTCTCTTCTACCCTTTTTCCCGTTTCCCTATTTCCCTTTTCCCATTTTTTAAAAACATGCTTGTTTTGAATATGAGCCAAAACGGACCATAAATACAATTTTTGAATTAGCTTGTTCCCAGCGCCATCTAGGAGGTCCAAACTAATTCAGCAACCTTCGCGGGCGAAACTACTCATCAAAGTGTTCTGATGAACTGTATAGGAACGCATACAGGAGAGAGGGAGAGAGGGAGAGAGAGAGGGAGAGAGAGGGAGAGAGAGAGGGAGAGAGAGAGGGAGAGAGAGAGAGCGGGAAAGAGAGAGAGGGAGAGAGAGAGAGGGTGAGAGAGAGGGAGAGAGAGAGAGGGAGAGAGGGAGAGAGAGAGAGAGAGGGAGAGAGAGAGAGGGAGAGAGAGAGAGGGAGAGAGAGAGGGAGAGAGAGAGAGAGAGAGAGAGAGAATGGGAGAAAGAGTTTTAATGAACACATAAACTGGACTTCACAAATTTTACCTTTGACTTATTCTCCTTTCCCTTTTCCCTTTCCAACTTCTCCCTTTCACCCTCTTCCCTCGCTACGCTCCCAGTTTCCTTTTTACCCTTTCCTGTTTTCCCCTTTTCTCTTTACATTAGCTGTATACATTGAATATAACAGAACTAATACAAATCATCCTTCCTCGTGTATCTACAACAGTGTCCACCATAGAGGTGTGAACGGGTCTGGAGAGCCCTAACGGCGAGAAATGGAACTACAACAATCAAGCTACCATTACAGTAATTTAAATTAAAACAAAATATAATAAAACTTAACACTGAATATGAGACAAATCTGACCATAAATACAATGGTGCCACCGCCCGTACGGCGAGAATCGCAACGGATGTTCTGCGAGAAACCTTTTCTGGACTTTGATTTCCCGATTTGGCGAAATTCCTTAGTCAGCGCGTTCACCTGATCTGGCTGTTTGTGATTTTTTTCTGCGGGGGTATCTCAAACAAAAAGTCTTCAGTAGTCGACCAGTCAATTGCAGAACTCAAGGCCATTCAACGAGAAATTGAAGCGGTTCCACAAGTGAAATGAGCGAGCAATGCCAAATTTTAGAATGAGGTTAAGCGAGTGTGTGAGAAGTAATGGAAAACATTTGGACGACATAATATTCAAGTAAAAAGAATCTACGAATTCACTACAAATTGCAAAAATTGATTTTTAATTTGATGTTTTAATAGTACGAAACACAGTTTAATTATTATCCCTAAAAAATCGTCAGGTTTATATTCCGGACCTTATATAATTAAGATCTATACTACACATTAGTAGATTTAATCAGAACTGAATTTATTCAGCCCTCTACCCCACCACACTTATCCAATTCCCACCACTAACGGTTATAGTCCAACCGTGTTTTTATTATTATTTTTATTTTTATTTTTTTTTATTTCCGAGGCAGAGATAAAAGCTCTGCCAGCCTTCGTCAGGCCCGCACTGACGGCAGTGCGGGGCTCTCACCCACTAAAAAAACCTCCCCTTCTACCATTCAGGGGCCGGATCTAAGCCATATGGTATGTACAACCTCTATATGATCACGCAGGCACTCTACTATCCGAATCCGTGTCACCGAAAGGCGTCCCCAGGGGGGGATCGACGAGCGATTATTAGGGGGCGATCGACGAGCGATCGCACCGTAATAATTAATATTATTATTATTATTATTATTAACACCTCCTATTTTTCTTAAATTTTAATTAAAAAAGGTATTTTTTCAGTGGCGGCTCTCGTATAAATGGAAGTGTTACACCCTCTATTTTCACTTGATATTATCCATAATATTTAATATAATATAATACTTGTACAATATATAATCCTAGTTTACGAAAAAGATACAAAGAGAAAGAGAGAGAGAGAGAACGAGTGAGAGAGATAGAGAACGAGTGAGAGAGATAGAGAACGAGTGAGAGAGATAGAGAACGAGTGAGAGAGATAGAGAACGAGTGAGAGAGATAGAGAACGAGTGAGAGAGATAGAGAACGAGTGAGAGAGAGATAGAGAACGAGTGTGAGAGAGAGATAGAGAACGAGTGTGAGAGAGAGATAGAGAACGAGTGTGAGAGAGAGATAGAGAACGAGTGTGAGAGAGAGATAGAGAACGAGTGTGAGAGAGAGATAGAGAACGAGTGTGAGAGAGAGATAGAGAACGAGTGTGAGAGAGAGAGAGAGAACGAGTGTGAGAGAGAGAGAGAGAGAGAGAGAGAACGAGTGTGAGAGAGAGAGAGAGAGAGATAGAGAACGAGTGTGAGAGAGAGAGAGATAGAGAACGAGTGAGAGAGAGAGAGATAGAGAACGAGTGAGAGAGAGAGAGATAGAGAACGAGTGAGAGAGAGAGAGATAGAGAACGAGTGAGAGAGAGAGATAGAGAACGAGTGTGAGAGAGAGAGAGATAGAGAACGAGTGTGAGAGAGAGAGAGATAGAGAACGAGTGTGAGAGAGAGAGAGATAGAGAACGAGTGTGAGAGAGAGAGAGATAGAGAACGAGTGTGAGAGAGTGAGAGATAGAGAATGAGTGTGAGAGAGTGAGAGATAGAGAGCGTGAGAGAGATAGAGAGCGTGAGAGAGAGATAGAGATAGAGAGCGAGAGAGAGAGATAGAGATAGAGAGCGAGAGAGAGAGATAGAGATAGAGAGCGAGAGAGAGAGAGATAGATAGAGCGAGAGAGAGAGAGATAGAGATAGAGAGCGAGAGAGAGAGAGATAGATAGAGCGAGAGAGAGAGAGATAGATAGAGCGAGAGAGAGAGATAGATAGAGCGAGAGAGAGATAGATAGAGAGAGATAGAGAGAGAGAGAGAGCGAGCGATAGATAGAGAGCGAGAGAGAGAGAGAGCGAGCGAGCGGGAGAGATAGAGAGCGAGAGAGAGAGATAGCGAGATAGAGAGCGAGCGAGCGGGAGAGATAGAGAGCGAGAGAGAGAGATAGCGAGATAGAGAGCGAGCGAGCGGGAGAGATAGAGAGCGAGAGAGAGAGATAGCGAGAGAGAGAGCGAGCGAGAGAGAGAGATAGCGAGAGAATGCGAGAGAGCGCGAGAGAGAGAGAGCGAGCGAGCGAGAGCACTGTCGTTCCCGCAGTGCCGACCCTGGTGTACCGGTGGAAGGTATTTTTTTTTTACTCTCGTGTGTGCATGGAACGATCCTCGTTCGTTCACTTTTTTAGTTTCGGTGGAAGGAATATGAAAGCGGTTTAGTTGTGTTTTCAGTAGCGATCAGTAGATGGCGAAAAGCAAGGGCGCTTTGATCGTCAAATCTGTACAAAAAAAAACCCTGGAAAGGCGAAAGAGTATTATAGTAAAAATCAATTAACGTATTTGTTTCTGTGTACATAGAAATTTAAATTAAGCACCGTTGGACTACAGCGCTTTTAAATGAATACTCTATTAAGTTATATAGTAATACTAAAAAAATATTACCTTTGTCATTTCATTATTTATTCGGTTAAACGAAATACGGTTTTTAAGCACAACGTGTTAAAAATGTGATAAGTGTAAAATTATATTATCCTGCTTCCAGCTATTCTATTTATTTTTTTCGGTTCTTTTATTTTATTGAAAAATTTAACCATGGTCTTGAAGTGATCAGCCCCACCACTAATTTTAAGCTACGAACCACAACTGATCTCTTGGTAATTTTATGTGCTTTTCTTTAATTTAAAATGGTTCAACTGTGACTGAGTCTAATAGTGTCCACAAATATGTGAAATAAGAAATGCATTGATACACTATTTAATTATAATTATGTTTTTTACATTGTTGTCGTATAAATGAAATGAGGTGATTTGTTATGAATATGTGAGTAAACATTACAATAATGTTAATGAAATATGTATGTATATTAACATCATCACCTGTACTTATACTTAGCTAACTAGATATAAAGACAGGCAGCATATCCAACCAACCTCAAATCTGACAATCTTAAACACAATGACATATTATTTTTGAAAATCGAATTACAAAATAGTAGAATTATAGGAGAAAATTGATGTTGTAATTTTGTGTCATAATTATGAGGTGTATTATTGTGAGAAAATTATTTTAATTTGATACTAATTTACAATACTAAAATTCATTATAAATAAAAACAATATTTCATCGAATTGAACGTAAAGTGGAGGACATGAAAACAGACACAAAATTACATCAATTTTCTACCAAACTCATAATTTGACAAATAATTTAACCGATTTTATAACGCATAATTTGTTAACCGATTTTCAAAAAATCAAATGTGATTTTATTCAAAATAAAAGGATTAATATTTTAGTAAAATATAAATTTTGATAAAACTAATATTTATAAAGATATAACGGATTGAAAAATAAACATGGCCGCCATTTTGTAATTTGCAAAGGTATTTAAATCGTGAATTTTTTTCTAATTTTAAAACTTTATTAACAAGACACTCTATATACAGGGGATTCAGGAGGATAGGGCAATACTTTGACAACTCATTCTAAAGGCTAAAAATAAGAAAAAAGTTCATATAAACATAGATCCGAAAACGCTTCGTTAGCGAGTTATATACAAGGTGAAAGATATCGCCCGAGTTTCAGTTCCTCCGGGTAAATTAAGTCTTTCTGAAATTCTAGGAAGGTCAATTAAGGAGAAAATTCAAGTATTTCTTATGGTTTTTGAGCTGGGAAATCGAAAAAAATAGATTTCAGAACTGTATCTCTTTTATTTTCTAAGATATCTCATGTAAAACGCCAAAAATCGGGTCAAAAAACACATTTTTTTAAGTTTGACGTACAATAACGTTGTTAAATTGGCACTCATACATTTTTTAAACATAAAGAATTTAATTATAAGAAGATTGATGCAAATAATGTCAACAGAAAACATGTTTGTTATAAACATGTTTGTTATTGAATGCAGTGTATACATCATTAAAATTCATGAAAAATCATGTAAAAATACTCACTTCAATACTGCACCTTACAAATTTGTACAATGTACATTTTTAATTACACTTTAAAACGTTATTTCAATAAATAACTCTTTTCCTGGCTAAAGAAAAAAGATAAGCTCATAAAAGAAAAGAATGAGCTTATCTTTTTTCTTTAGCCAGGAATTTCTAAGGGTTTCAGATCGTCTTGCCCTTTCTTGTTCAGAGTACACCCGGCTTATTGTTTTCTTGGGTTTTGATAGGAGTCTTTTTTCTTTATTTTTTAATTTCTCATAGTTTCCGGTTTTCGTTTTTAGGTTTTCACGGGTTATATATCTAATACCTCCATGTCTTTCTGTACTTTGTATAACCAGTTCGGTCTGCTTTTCTTGTTCCAGAAAAGTTCGATTATAAAAGGAGGTTTATAATAAACGTAAAAAAATAATTTTGGGAGTGTTAGAGGGTTGATTTAGGCGGTTGAAAAGGGTGTGAAAAATTGTATTAATGCGATTTCCAGCAAAAATTGGCATCAAAAAAATTTGTGATTAAGACACATAAAGATATACTTTCATAAACTTTCATAAACTTTAAACTTTCTTAAGCAGCACGCTGCCTTCATATTGGTAGAGAGGGGACCAGATAAGACTAAACATGTAAAATTTCAAATTTTTCTCGAGATGAAAATATTTTAAATTGTTTTTGAATGTCTCAACGCCACAAGTACTTTAATAGAACAAAAACTTATTTTCTAAGATCACTACTTAAAAGGAAAAATGAAATATTAAAAATTATTCCTTCAATATTTTTTTAAAAACTTTATCCAAAATCTGTATAAGATGCAGAAAAGAGATGTGAATCAACGGATTAAAGACAGAGGCCAAAATAAGAAAGTGAGTCAGGCAAGGTTTCCCACTGTCACTTTTTCTGTTTAATTTGTTTATTGAAAAAGTTATGGTAGAAATGAAAGAAAAAACAAAAGGAATCAGAATTCAATGGAGAATCCATAACATTGTATCCGCTTTGTAAATGATATTGCGTTACTAGCGGAATCAGAAGAGGAATGAAGATTGTTAGAAACACTAAAGTACTTACAAAACTTAAACTGAAAATTAATAAGGAGAAGAGAAAGAACAAAGGTTGATATTAAATTAGACGATATTGTTGTAGAGAAGGTTGACAGTTTTTGTTATTTGAGAAGCACTGTCATTAGCGATAATAAGTGTCCCACAGAATTAAAAAGAAGAATAACGCTGGCAAAACGAGATTTCCAGGATAAAAAGAATATACTGACTGATAATCATAAGAGTATGCAAATAAGGAAATAGTTCGTTAAAACTTACATCTGGAACGTTCTAACTTTTCTGTGTGAAACATGGATGCTTGGAAAAACAGAAAGAAGACTTG
Organism: Lycorma delicatula; assembly: GCF_047948215.1. NCBI lineage: Eukaryota > Metazoa > Arthropoda > Insecta > Hemiptera > Fulgoridae > Lycorma > Lycorma delicatula. The sequence goes on along the minus strand of NC_134467.1, from coordinate 40,115,503 downwards.
GTAGTAATGGAAATCTGGATTTGGAAGAATAACAAGAACAAGCTAGATGGATTCAAGTGTTAGAAGTGCGTGAGGGGGAGATCCTTACTAAATGTTATACGAAGAAGAGAATTTTTTTTTAGAGCGAAAAACGGGTAGACGTTTTAAAATCATCGCTCAGATTTTTTTTTTAATGAAAAAACTAATCAAAAATAAAAACAAAACAATTTATCAAGGTCCGAAATGGGTGTAAAATTCTCGGATAACAAAACGACTAAAAGAAAAAGTATATATATTCAGTTCACAAAATTTATCCTTTCATTTTATCTCGTTTCCCTTTTCTACTTTCTCCCATTTGTCTTTCCCCCATTTTCCCATTTCGCTACCCATATTCCCCTTTTCCGTAATTTCTTTTTTTCTTTTCCCTTTTTTCAGTTGCTATTTACCCTATTTTATTTTTGGTCTTTAGCGGACACACATACGAAAATTCCTTTGTTTCGTAAATATCTCGACACCTGCGAAGTTTGAATAATTAGAAACGAATCCATATTAAGTTTATGCACTATTTATTGATTAAGAAAAAACTATTTATTGATTAAATAGATCTGGTAGCCTTGATTGTTCCAATTGTATTCAAGTTTAATGGTACATCGACTAGTAACACATTGAATATAAATAATACAAATAATAAATCTAAATCTAGGGTCTGGAGAGCCCTAGCGGCGAGAAATGGAACTACAACAATCAAGCTACCATAACAGTAATTTAAATTTGAACAAAATATAATATTAAAACTGAATATGAGACAAATCGGACCATAAATACAATTTTTGTAAATATCTCGACGCCAGCGCCACTTAAACCTTCCCTGGTATGCGTCCAACCATTCCCCAAAGTTTCATCGCTATCGGATGAACGGTTTAGGAAGGCATAAGACGCATACAGACAGACATTCATTTATTTATATATATTATTATTATGCTTTTACGGCCAACATGAGATCACTTAAGTCAATTTTAGTTGGATCTTTTCTGAGAAAAGCGTGTTATTTTACTCTTCCGAGCTGCCCAGTATTTCTTCATCCGTTCAGATCTTGCTTTCTTTTCTTCATCCGTAAACACCCTCTTCGTTGTATTTTGTCGTTTGTCTGTCTTTTGTTTAAATCTAATGCTTTTGTCTTTTAGCGTTGTCATTTTTCCAGTTTTATTCTGTAGGTCGGTCAGGGAAATTCCCAATTCTTTCATATCTTCTCTAATTTCTTTTATCCATCCTACTTCTAGGTTTTGGAGCCAGAGCTTTTCAACGATATTTCTTGACAGTCCTGTTTCCGGTGTCCTTATGAGATGACCAAAGAAATAAGATTCTTTTTTTCCGCATAGTATCAGTAACAGGCTCTATTTCTCGATACACCACCTCATTTAGCACAATCCACCATCGGCCTTCTTTTTGGTGTTTTTTATTGATACACGTTCTGACAATTCTGCTCTCTATTTTCAGAATTTTATCGATTCGGTTTTTCTGAGTGATTTTGAAAAGGGTCTCGCTTCCGTAGGTGACTTCTGGCTGAACTACAGTTTTATAATGTTTAAGTTTTGTTTTAGCAGAAAGGCATTTTTTGTTATATGTTGACAGAGTTAATTTTTGGGATTTAATCATTTTATTTGTCCTGTTTTGCCATGCCACATTTTCATTTAAATTTTAAGTTATTATTTCCCCTAGATATTTAAATTGTTTTACTATTTTAATTTTCTAATTGTTTACCGTAATGTGTTCTATTACCAGAGGATCTATGGCCATTAGTTTAGTTTTTTTCGAAAGAGATATGAAGCCCCTATCTTTTGTGCTAGGTTTTGAAGGCTCATGATTTGTGTTTTGGCTTCTTGAATATTATTTGAAAGAGCGAGGTCATCTGCAAATCAACAGGCAATTTAGTGTGATGGAGTTTTACTTAGTACCCCATTTTTATATTTTTGGAATTTATTTCATACCATTTTCTCATGACAAATTCGAGGGCGCAGTTAAAAAGGAGTGGTTGAGAGGTCGTCTCCTTGCCTTATATATAAACGCATATTTTATATAGATATAAAATTGTACAATAACAAACTAGAAAATAAATTTTTATAAAATTATACATATGAATACAAGAAAATGATTAAAGTTGTTAAGAAATGTGTTATTAAATGAGTATAAGATTTTTAAAAAAATATATAAATAAAAGTTTGTTTGCGCGAAGAAATAAGGTCAATTCTTCTCAAAGACAGTAATTTGATTGAATTAGTGTTCCCTGAAAATTCCATGAAACGTCATTAATAATCGTTTGAATTGAAAGAGTAACACAATGTAGAAAAAAACCATTTATCTTTTAACAATAAATGTACTCAATCGCTTGACTTTTCTAATTTAATGTAATATATACACATAAATACGCAAAGTAATATATATATAGATATATATATATATCTTGGACTGGCGACGATTACTACCCAACGTAAAAATATATTCCTCACTCTTAGTATTCCCCCTTATCAAATAGTTGTTCTATATTTAACAAACGAACGTAACAATTTTGAAATGAATTAAATACAGTCTGTTAATTCTGTACTGTACATTGTAATAATGTAATAACTGATGACAAAATATTATATTACTAACTAGCTTCCCGTCAACAGCTTCGCTCACGCTATATGGTTTTACGTTTCTCGTAACGGTCAATCTTTATTTTATTTTTTAGTCAAGTAACGGGAGACAGCTACAAGAGTGGCTGTGTTGGTTGAACCACAGCGCTGTATACCTTCGCACCCCTTAAAAAAAATCTTAATTTAAAAATACCCGAAAATTGTATATATTCAGTAGTATGAGCATATTGGTATACTATACCTGGTACATGGTCAATATACTCATACCTGGTATGAGTATATTGACGACCGTACAAGTAAAAATTGTTCTACGTAAGTTGTGAAATTACATTAGTTTAGTTAGTCCCGAAAGACGCCGCTAGTACCGCCACAACTGTGCGTACTTTATTTAAAATCATTGAATTAAATAAATGAAAAAATATTTTTTTAAATAAAATGATAAATATATATCACAAATAACCTACATTCGCGTAACAGGAAAGTCCAACATATGTTGTCAGCTTTTTTACATCGTATGTCATTTTTTTTAACCAAGAAAAGGTATATTTTGCTAATATATGTTGCAAATCTGTTGAAGTAGTTAAAAATTAAAAATAACCCCCTAAGGCCCAATGAGATGAGAATTTATGTATGAAATGAAAAAAAAAGTCTAAATACATTTTTTCCCCCCAATTAAATTTTTTTTCTAAAAATAGATGAGACTGTAAATATGACGATTTTGTAGTAATTATGTTGGCACCACTGTCAATGAGAAGGGGGGAATGTTGTACATCGAAAGGTCTATTCATGCTATTTCAGTAGCCAGTATGTCGTGGTCGGGTGAACAACGAGCGTTTGTGATTGAAGCCTATTTTAAAGATAACGACTCGGTTATTGTAACACAGCGTTTATTTCGCAGACATTTAAATCGCAGAGTAACAGTAACATCTCATCGATACGTAAACATGTTGAATGAATTTCTGCGACCGAAACCGAATGAATTTCAAGGACATGAAATTTGGTTTCAACCGGATGGTGCCACCGCCCACTCGGCGAGAATCGCAATGGATGTTCTGCGAGAAACCTTTTCTGGACTTTGATTTCCGGAATTGGCGAAATTCCTTAGCCAGCGCGTTCACCTGATCTGGCTGTTTGTGATTTTTTCTGCGGGTGTATCTCAAACATAGTCTTCAGTAGTCGACCACAGTCAATTGCAGAACTCAAGGAAGCTATTCAACGAGAATTTGAAGCGGTTCCACAAGTGAGCAAGCAATGTCAAATTTTAGAATGAGGTTAAGCGAGTGTGTGAGAAGTAATTGAAAACATTTGGACGACATAATATTCAAGTAAAAAGAATCTACGAATTCACTACAAATTGCAAAAATTGATTTTTAATTTGATGTTTTAATAGTACGAAACACAGTTTAATTATTATCCCTAAAAAATCGTCAGGTTTATATTCCGGACCTTATATAATTAAGATCTATACTACACATTAGTAGATTTCATCAGAACTGAATTTATTCAGCCCTCTACCCCACCATACTTATCCCATTCCCACCACTAACGGTTATAGTCCAACCGTGTTTTTATTATTATTTTTATTTTTATTTTTTTTTATTTCCGAGGCAGAGGTAAATGCTCTGCCAGCCGTCGTCAGGCCCGCACTGACGGCAGTGCGGGGCTCTCACCCACTAAAAAAACCTCCCCTTCTACCATTCAGGGGCCGGATCTAAGCCATATGGTATGTACAACCCCTATATGATCACGCAGGCACTCTACTATCCGAATCCGTGTCACCGAAAGGCGTCCCCAGGGGGCGATCGACGAGCGATTATTAGGGGGCGATCGACGAGCGATCGCACCCTAATAATTAATATTATTATTATTATTATTAACACCTCCTATTTTTCTTAAATTTGAATTAAAAAAGGTATTTTTTCAGTGGCGGCTCTCGTATAAATGGAAGTGTAACACCCTTTATTTTCACTTGATGTTATCAATAATATTTAATATAATACAACCCCTGCATGATCACCCAGGCAGAGGTGATCATGGTATCATTAAAATTCATAAATCATGTAAAATACTCACTTCAATACTGCACCTTACAAATTTGCACAATGTGCATTTTTTATTAAACTTTAAAACGTTATTTCAATAAATAATATAATATTCTCATACCAAATATAAATATAAGTAATCGGTGGAAAATAATTTTTTTAACGAAAAGTGTTGTGGATGCAAAATCATTAAAATTAACTGAAAATTAAGAAACTTACAAAACATTACGGAACCTTATAAAATTTCCCTTTTAACTTTATAAAATTTCAGAATGTAAATCAGAACACACTACCTATCGGATTTAATTCAAACTATTATCTATATACCAATTTTAATGTAAGAACAATAATACTAAGCTACGACGCAAGTAACTGATATGTGAAAGAGCAACAAAATAAAAAAAATTCCTAGAATCCGATCGCAGCTCTGCCTACAGGACCCAATTGTAAACCTTAACCATCAAGATCAACAACACATAAATAAATTTAAAAAACATTTTCACTTCAATACTGTACCTTACAAATTTAATAATATTTCTCAATACGCGCACAATTCTAAACGCGATCGCAGTGCTGCCTACTTGTTACTTAATCAGTTGTGATTTTGTTTACATTGGCAACTGCCATACGGGCTCTTTGTGATTGGTCGTTGTGTTTGACAGCGGCCATCTTGCATTAATCTGATTGGTTTTCCTTTGTTTACATTTCCATCTGATATATACTAGCCTCTTATTAAACTGTTTTCTCGCGATTTTTTGTAACAAAATAACACAAAATTACGAAATATTTTTCTCAATTTGATCGATCAACCATATTCAGTCTCAGGAGTAGTCGATCTGAATATGTTCCTGACTACATTTTTACCGGTGTACATTTACACTTAAAATTGCAGCTATGACATGTAGAAAGAAACTCATTTACAGGAAAAAAAATTGTTACCTGAACTTTTATACATGGAAATGATAAAGGGGTTGTTTAAGACCATAATAGATCACTTTAGTTCATTTTTTTTGGCAAGTTACTTCTTTTCTTGTTTTCAGCTTTTCTTTTTTCTTTTGCCAGTAATTTCTAAGGGTTTCAGATCTTCTTGTTCAGAGTACACCCGGGTTATTGTTTTCTTGGGTTTTGATAGGAATCTTGTTTCTTTATCCTTTAATTTCTCGTAGTTTCCGGTTTTCGTTTTTAGGTTTTCACGAGTTTTGTCTAATTCCTTCATGTCTTTCTGTACTTCGTATAACCAGTTCGGTCAGCTTTTCTTGTTCCAGAAAAGTTCGATTATAAAAGGGGGTTTTATAATAAACGTAAAAAAATAAATTTTGGAGTGGTGGAGGGTTGATTTAGGTGGTTGAAAAGGGAGTGAAAAATTGTATTAACGAGATTTCCGGCAAAATTTGGCATCAAAAAAATTTGTGATTAAAACACGTAAAGGTATACTTTCGTCAATTATATTTTTTTGAGTAAATAAAAATTAAAAAAACCAAAAAAAAAGATTTAATTTTTTCTCGAGGTTACGTTAAGAAGTGACCCTTAAAAAAGTTGTATATTTTTGCATGATCTACAACTTTTGTATTGGAAAATTTTTTTCAAATCCTCAACCCTCAAGTTTATTATGAGCCCCTTTACCATATCCACTAAAAAAAATTTGGATTTTTATAAGTGTAATTTGGTTGGACTGAAGCTTGACAAGCCGGTAAAAACTGGTTGGATATATATATTATATGAGGTGCGACAATAAAGTAATGAGACTTGATTTTTTTTGCAAGATGTGGCAACCCTGCAGCTTGCGTAGGCACACCATCTTTGACCTTGGTCTATAAGCTACTTCTAGTCCAAGCGGCACATTGATGCAACTTCACAGTCGTGAGTTGTGCTGTAATAAGTGAACACGTGTTTGTGTCTCTCGTCACAGAAATGAAACCGCAAAATATTGCGCGATGGTATGCCATTTCTTTTTGCGTTAAATCGGGTGAAAACGCGACGACAACTTACGGTAAGCTTCAGAAGGCTTTTGGAGAGGAGGTTACGTCAAGAGCTCAAGTTTTTCGGTGGCATAACGTTTTTAGTGAAGGCAGAATGAATGTTGAAGATGAAGACCGCAGTGGACGACCATCAACCTCACGGACAGATGTCAACTTGACCAGGGTGCGTGAAATCGTACGATCTGATCGAAGATTATCCGTGAAAATGATTGCAGAATAACTCGACATCGATCGAGAAACGGTTCGTCTAATATTAACTAAAGATCTTGGTATGAGAAAGATTTCTCCAAAAATCTCACAACAGCGAGAAAGACGGAAAAATGTGGCAGCCGATCTGTTAGAGCAAACTGAAATCAAACCGGATTTGTTCAGCTTGTGATGGTTGGTTTTTTCAATACGATCCAGAGATCCAGAGACAAAACGCCAAAATTCACAATGGTGCTCAAAGGGATCACCCAGACCAAAAAAAGCTCGCATGTCAAAGTCAAAATTGAAACGCATGCTTGTGTGCTTCTTCGATTCCAAGGGAGAATTGTTCATAAAGAATGGGTGCCTCCTGGATAAACAGTTAACCGATATTTCCACAAAGAAATTTTAGAAAGACTTCGTAAACTAGTTTCTTATTGTCCGTGCCAACATTGCTGATAATTGGATTCTACATCACGATAATGCGCCATCCCATACTGCTCTGTCAGTACAACAATTTTTAACCTGAAAAGAAAATTTCAGTACTACCATAGCCACCTTATTCACCAGATATCACTCCGTGCGACTATTTTCTATTTCCAAGAGTCAAAATGGCGGTCAAGGGACACAATTTTCAAACAAAACAAGATGTCAAAAAAGCTGCGACGAGGGTCTGGAGGATATTACAGAAGATGAGTGTTCCAGAAATGTTATCATCAATGGCAGAAGCGCTGGAATGTGTGTGCAATCAGAGGGGAACTACTTTGAAGGATACAACACTTTTTTTTCACATCAGTCTCATTACTTTATTGTCGCACCTCGTATATATTGTTGTTGATATGTAGATTATAAACAACCTCTCCGGTAAATCAAAAAATTACACATTTTGTTTTAAACATAGAAAGTTTAATGAACGTAATTATAAAGTACATAAATAGTGAAAGAAAAATGGACTGTATCACATGTACCTACATACAATAACACAACAATATGCAATATAATAATAATAAATATAATAGGAAGAAAAGACGTGCACCGCTATTCATCCCTACACCGCCACTCCAGCAGCGCGCTGGAGTTAGTTAAACAGTTAGTTAAAACTTACATCTGGAGTGTTCTTATGGGTGTGAAACATGGATGCTTGGAAAAACAGAAAGAAGACTTAGAAGTAATGGAAAACTGGATTTGGATGAGAATAACAAGAACAAGCTGGGTGTGGATTCAAGTGTTAGCAGAAGTGTGTGAGGGGGGGGAGGGGAGATCCTTGCTAAATGTTATATGAAGAGCGAAATTTTTTTTTAGAACAAAAAATGTCTACGCGTTATCATAGGTCAGATTTGTTTTTAATGAAAAAAAAAGAAATTAAAACTATTCTAACGGATAAATAATAAAACTTAAAACTAATATCACAGTTAAGTCTGAGATGGGTGTAAAAGGTCGTCCATTCTCTGATAACAAAACGACTAAAAGAAAAAAATAGAAAAAAGCTAAAAAAAACTCACATAAAAATCAAAACTAGGTTAAAAACTAAAATAAAACTAAGTTAAATGAAAATAAAACTAAGTTAAACAAAAATTAAAGTTAAAACTTAAAACTATTTTAAAGACACAGACGAAGTTTTTTTAAAACATAAAAGCTAAAATAATATTAAAAAAAAACTATATAAAATTTGACAAATTCCGATAGGGAGTGATAAAAGGCTTCCTAATCGGAGATAACAAAATCAAAACATGGAACCACAAAAATTAAATTTTTACATTATATTTTTTGTATTAACCCAGCACTACGCAAAAACAGAAACATCCGGTTAAAAACTTTATTATCATTGTACAAGACACCACGGATGTTTCTGGGTAGTTTAAATTTACGACGCAACGCCGCATAACATATGCAATCCACAAGTATGTTGCGCATAATCATGCGGCAGTTGCATCGTGCGCATGTCCTTCTGTCAGATAAGGTACTCTTAACCCACCGGGTTGGTCTAGTGGTGAACGCGTCTTCCCAAATCAGTTGATTTGGAAGTCGAGAGTTCCAGCGTTCAAGTCCTAGTAAAGCCAGCTATTTTTACACGGATTTGAATACTAGATCGTGGATACCGGTGTTCTTTGGTGGTTGGGTTTCAATTAACCACACATCTCAGGAATAGTCGAATTGAGAATGTACAAGACTACACTTCACTTACACTCATACATATCATCCTCTTAAGTATTATCTAAACGGTAGTTAACGGAGGCTAAACAGGAAAGAGAGAGATAAGGTACTCGTGTATGTCCTATCCGCAATCGACAGAGAACTACTTCCTCACGCAGAGGTTTTCTATATGAGGAATCCCATGGCAACACAGAATCTTTAATCTGCCTGCCGGAGTTTATCTACGGTAGACATCCAGTAGAGTCACCGTGCCACTTTTTTCTAAAAGATTGTTTTACATGATTAGTAAAATCAAAAGTAGAAACTCGGGTGGTGAAAGGAGGTTGATTACATGCGTCTTTCTTTGGCGAAATAGCAAAATTGATAGGACATTTTGACCAATTCTTGACGAATATATTTAACCATAAAGGGAGAAACGGAGTTGAGTGATCTGACTAAATCAACAAGACGTAGTCTTTAGATGATCAAAGTGGTTATATCATCAGTGTTACAAATATATATATATGTTTTGAAAGTTTTCTAATCACAAGTTAAAACACATACGTGTGTATATATATATATATATATATATATATATATATATATATATATACAGCAATTAAAGATTTTTTTGTTGCATTTTTACTTTTTTATACGAGGTATTTTAATAACGGAAAAATTTCGGTTTTCAGATTTCAACGGAAATATCCATTTTGACTAGTTTCGGTATGACGTCTGTACGTATATATCTCTCGCATAACTGAAAAACTATTACCCGTAGGATGTTGAAATTTTGGATTTAGGACTGTTGTTAACATCTAGTTACACACCACAATCGATTGATTACAATCGACTGAACCAAAAAAACCGAAAATAAAAAAAAATTAGAATTTTGTACTTTTTATTAACTGCAGAATAAGCCCTAACTGAAACCATTTTCAACAATAACTGGTAATTATTTTCATTGGTTTTAGAGTTTTCAAATAAAATTTTAATATGATATATTAGGATCTTACAAGGGGAAGGTACATATTTTCGAATTCAAATTAATTTTCTTCTTTTTTTTAGTAATTATTATTAACCTCTGATAAAATTCCACAAAAGAATATGAAATAAAATTTTATGTAGTTTTAAAAATGTGTATATCTTAATTTAATAGACATATAAGGAAGGTCATGTGGGGTGTCCAGATCAGATATTTTTTTTGAGGTGGAGGGGCTAAAGGGTTTTTACACATGTTATATCTATGCAGTTGAAGCATAAATATGAGATATAATCGGAAAATTTTAAAATTAAAATAACATTAAATAACAAATTTCATATAAATATTTTTTTCATGACTTACCTAAAGAAAAAAGTGAAGAATTTTTAATTTTTATCTTCTTTTTAACAATACCAAGTTGTAATTATTAAATATTGAATTATTTTTAATTAATCCAGTACAAATAAACTTTTAGTTTCACTACCGAAGAATTCTCCTGATATTTTTTAATTATTCACAAATTACTTAAGTAAACAATATGACTATATTTTTTAATTAAAAAACAAAAATTGATTAAAAAAAAATTACGTAAAAATCAGAGTTCCGACAGAGAATACGTGATAAAACAACGGAGGTATATTTATCAGGACGCGCTTCCACAGCGGAATGGTAGAGATCTGTTGTTGAAGTTCAATGGATGTAAGGAGAGTTACTATAACGTAGAATTTTGTAATATAGAGTGGGGGATGACGCATGCTCCAATGTTACATCGTTTTAAGGGTAAAAAGATTTAACGGAGAATATCCTTCGATATTTTTCACGCATTATCAATAATACTTGAAAATGTTAAATTAAACTTATCTAAAACTTATCTCATTTTTAATTATAATTATACTAAATAATAAAAAAATAAATATTATTTATTTTATTTTGTTTAACCGATGGAAATAGGTATTTCTTCAGAGGATGAGATGAATGATTTGTAGCCTGTATAAAACTGCAATGCCTGACCGGGATTCGAACCCGGGACCTCCGGATGAAAGGCCAAGACGTTACCATTCACAAAATTAAAAAAATTAACAAGTGAAATATCCACCTTACCAGCAAATAAGTGTAGGAGTCGACGAGATTTTTCTGGATTTTCAAACCATCATGAGTTAAAAATTTATAATTAAGATAATTTTTTTTAATACCAGTTGACCAACCGGTCCGCCTAAAATGGGTGGATCCCAAGTGACGTGTGGCTGAAGAATACTAGCCCCCCTCCCCATTAGTGCAACTTGACGCTGATCTCCCGACGGGGTCCCTCTTGGATCATTGAGACATCACGACATCCCTCCCGATTGCTCCCAAAGAGGGAGCGCTACCCTTCCCAAATCATCTAGTTTGGATCTTTCCGAACGCGCGCCCAGCTTACAAACCTCGAAGGTCCTAAATGAGTCATCAGAACGTCCTGATTCAGCCATCTGCTGGACCCGAACGCCCTCAGCAAAGAAGCTGCCTCCCTGGTCCTGTACGTGTCCACGATTCGACCCCCTGGCGACAGAATCTTTTTTGCCAGTTCCCCCCGATTTTTTTTTTCAAATTCACATTAGTGGAGTTGGAGATCCGCACAGTATAGTTTTATTAGCTCATCTGCTGGATCCTAACGCCCTCAGCAAAGAAGCTGTCTCCCTGGTCCTGTACGTGTCCACGATTCGACCCCCTGGCGACAGAATCTTTTTCGCCAGTTCCCCCCGATTTTTTTTTTCAAATTCACATTAGTGGAGTTAAACATCCACATAGTGTAGTTTTATTAGTTCCAGTCAGTCGAAGATATATCCACTCCCCTTCAGTGAGATGAGGTATAGCACCTCACTTATATGTGTAGCAAGATTTATTTACAAACACAATTTCAGTATACGTACAACCAAGTCAGTTAACTTTAGAAAATGTATATAATATAATTAGTAAATACATTAAATTTATTATACATATTAACAATAATACAGCTCTTTTAGTAGATCATACTACAACACATAAAATAATAAGGTAGCACCATAAATAGTGTAAACAAACCCACCGGGTTGGTCTAGTAGTGAACGCGTTTTCCCAAATCAGCTGATTTGGAAGTCGAGAGTTCCAGCGTTCAAGTCCTAATAAAGCCAGTTATTTTTACACGGACTAGATCGTAGATACCGGTGTTCTTTGGTGGTTGGGATTCAATTAACCACACATCTCAAGAATGATCGAAATGAGACTGTACAAGACTATACTTCACTTACACTCATACATATCATCCTCTGAAGTATTATTTGAACGGTAATTACCGGAAGCAAAACAGAAAAAAGAAAGGGACAAAATACTGTAAAGAAACATTACAATAAAAAAATATAACAGTACAATGTAATGATGATACAAACAATTATAAAACAGCAACATCAATAAACAATGCCAGGTAGCTACACCAGTACAGACATTAAAAAAATACAACACAATACGTAACATCTTTATTACAAAGTGTAAAGTGTAGGGACCCTCGTCTCTGATTCATACATCTGCGCTTACCCAGGAAACATTTCTTACAGTGAGCTTAATCTCGTCAAGATACAACAGTACATCATTTATGTACAGGTGTCCCATATAAAACGCAACCCATCAATCACTCATCCATGAAATTTCAAAAGTCTACTCTCCCCTACTCGTTACTGAAATGGACTCGTCCAACATCTGAACATCGCGGCGACGCAGTAGAACACTACCGTTAGTAACAACAATGCAATCATAACGTTCAGTGTATTGCTAGAGACAAGCTGGTGTTTTCGCTAGACGAACGTGTTTTCATTGTCGAGTCGTACTTCAGTACGAAATCAGCGGTTGCAGTGCAAGATTTGTTTCGCCATAAGTACCCAGATAAACAGGCTCCTAACAAAACATCAGTATTAAGGTTAGTCGCAAAATTTAGAGAGACCGGTTCTGTTAATAACAAGGAACCCAAAAAGATCTGCGTCGGTGTTGAATGCAGATACAGTCGCTGAAATCAAAAACCCGATTACTCGCCTCACCAAATAAATCGATCAGACGTTTGTCTGCTGAAATTAATTTGTCTAAATCAACTGTTCATCGGGCGACCAAATAATTACAATTACGATCTTATCGCATTCAAACGGTTCATCGACTTCTTGAGTCCGACAAAGAAAAACTGCTACAATATTTGTAGCCGTTTTTCTATATCGTGCTCGACGTAATCTTTCGTAATCAACGGTTCCGTCGATTTCTGCGTGAGAGAATTAACGTTATAGATTCGTTATTTTTCACCGATGAAGCACGGTTTCATTTGGATGATTACGTAAACAGCCAAAACAGTAGAATTTGGAACGTTGAAAATCCCCGCGTTTATCACAATAAACAATTAACACCCGCAGAAGTTTGGCGTGTGGTGCGCGATATCGCGGAAGAAAATAATCGGTCCTATTTTTTTTTGAGCACACCATTAATGCAGAACTATATCAGGATATTTTATTTCGGTTCATTGTACTCTTGGAAGAGGAAGACAGACCTTGCTGGCTACAATATGACGGTGCGACATCGCACTACGCAGGTTCAACTTCTGATATCGTCGAGGAAATCTTCGGTAATCGTGTTATCGATCGAGGCTTGTGGCCACCAAGATCTCGCAGATTTGACTGCGGCGGATTTGTTTCTACGGGGTTACCTCAAAGAAAAATCCTACAGCAACAAACCACGAACACTTGAACGATTGAAAGTCTATATTGAACAAGCTGTATTAAATATCCAGCCACAAACTTTGAAAAAAGTTGCAATCTGTAAAAAGAATTAAAGCTTGTATTGAAGAAGATGGCGGCCACTTCCAACATTTACTCTAAATGTAAGGTAATGGATGGTAATAATAAAAATTACATTTACTTTTACACATGCCTTTTTATTATTTCAATAAAGTATATGACAAAAACAAAACAGATAGAATCCTCATAACAAGAAATCGAAGAACGCATAGATGTATATATTACCCAATCTTACACTAAACATAAAAATAACAAAAGTAACATGATAGAAAGTGCCCAATAAGGTACGGCACAACATATACATTTCATAAAAAAGTTTAGGGGGTCGCTGTTCCTAGATTAGAGTGAGCTTCATTTCACCAAAATGCGACAGTATATTTTTATACACAATACAAACAGTAGTAAATCCAATAAACATACGACAAATTACAAGATACAAGAATATATGTCAACGAGAATTAATATACAAAATTATTAAATAATACGGACGAAGTCGGATTATTTACAATCTACATTTTTAAAAATTCTCTCTCAGAGTACCTGACAGACTTGATGATTAGCTTTCAGTCAGATGTTCTACCCGTCAGTCTCTTCCCCATAGTTTCTACCTCTCTCGCTTTCGTAGTCAAAATGCGTTGCAGTGATGCAACCTCTGCCCATTGCCGTCTTCTCCGGAACATGTAATTTACTAAGTTATCAGGGGTAAATCATGATAATCCCAGGACTCCTTCCCATCGTCTACACTAAAAAATTACGTGTTCGGGGGGGGTATCCTTCTCTTGACAATAGATACAGGGTGTGGCTGATCTTCTGAAGCGGAACAAATAGGAACCAAAGTTCCCGTGCCACTAGAGGAATAGGGTGATATAATTTTCTCCGACAGTCTCTTCCCCATAGTTTCTACCTCTCTCGCTTTCCTAGTCAAAATGCGTTGCAGTGATGCAACCTCTGCCCATTGCCGTCTTCCCCGGAACATGTAATTTACTAAGTTATCAGGGGTAAATCATGATAATCCCAGGAGTCTTCTGACTCCTTCCCATCGTCTACACTAAAAAATTACGTGTTCCGGGGGTATCCTTCTCTTGACAATAGATACAGGGTGTGGCTGATCTTCTGAAGCGGAACAAATAGGAACCAAAGTTCCCGTGCCAGTAGAGGAATAAGGTGATATAATTGACTTCTCCGAACCCTTTCCCGATGGCTCCAAACGTGGGATTAACCTCCTCGTTCAGGCTCCTTTTTACGTTCCCATCCATCTCATCTGTTCTCCTCTTTCTGGCCTCCGACACTCGCAGGCCAGGAAGAGGCCTCATTTGCACGGCGCTGTAGGGAAGCCATTCTCGTTACAATACGCTTTACGCCCAGCTCATCGTATCATACCACGACCGCGTACAGCATTATAGAGGTGGCCACGGATATTATCACCGTTCTCCTACACGCTTGTGCCCCCCCCCCCCGTCTTTGCTGCCATTATATTCCCTAAGTCTACCAGTACCTTCAATTGCTTAACATGGCGGGTGAAATTTCTTGACATGTCCAACCGTACGCTCAGGTATTTAGCACCTCTGGTGTTCTGAAGCGTATCTTTCATCTTCCGTTGTCCCGTTTCAAAAGTTAAAAATATGTATTTAGAGATGACTGTGTTAGCATGTTGTAACAGTATACGGAATAGAATATGACACTGTAGTGGATTTAAATTCAATTAAAAGGAAAAACATATTACAAAAAAGGATATTTTAGTTACGATTATTATTTATTTATGTTTGTATTTAGTACTTGTATAAATAATTTATCTGTAAAAAATTTCTGTTCATTAATTACATTTTTTTGGTTACTATATATGTGGAATTTTTCTAAATAATACGTTTTAAAATAATTTTGATTGTATTATCTAAAATATGTTTAAAAAATTAGAATTTTCGGGTTTATTGTTTTGAATATTATCAATGTGTTCTTTTGCACAAGTAGAAAATTTACGATTCGTCATATCGACATATATCGCAATCCTTACAACCCAGACTATATATATATATATATTCCTTGCAATAAATCTTTTAATGAACAAGACGGACGAGGGTTTTTAGTTCAAAGTTATCACTATCATCCTCACCGGCCATTGACAAATAAGGAACAAGGTAACAAAGAATACGATTTGTGATTGTTGCTCTCGCATTGCTTTCGTGATCAGTTATTCCCAAGATTTTCTTCTGCACATCTTCGGTTGTTTTTAATCCCTGGCAGCAGAGTGAGAGTTCTCTAAGTCGTTGTCCTAATTCCTCCATTTCTTTGATGGCAATGTCATGTGCACTTGTTTCATTTGATTCTTTGTTTATGTTATTATTGCGAGCGTTTTTTAATTAATTGGATTATACTAGAGGGAACAGAACGGTTTTCTGTTCCCTCACGAGAGACAAAACCTCCTTATCGGATAACCAGCCTGTCAATGTCGTAGACAATGACCCGGGGCCTACGCTTGCGCTTGGGGTCGACCTGGCCCTCAAGCTTTTTCACCTCCGGAGACTCCTGGATGACTCGGACTGTCTCCTTGTCATTCGCAACCACTACCAGACCCTTGCTGGTAGCAAGGGTCTAATTAATTTCCCTAATCTTGAGCGACTTTCGGTTACTACGAAAAGCAACCTGAAAGTTCTCCTTGAGTTGTGTTTAACTAGATATACAGCTAAAAAGAAGAACACAAGACTGTACCAAAATATATCATAAGAAATATAAATAACATATGGAGCTGAACCCAGACAGGCAGCATACCAACCAAATTATCCCTCTAAAACAATAAAATATCATAACAAATCGGAAAAGGGAAAACCAAAAAAGGTAAAACGGAATACGGAGAAAATGTAAAAAAGAAAAAGGGGAAGGAAATGGAAACTGGAAAGGGAAAGAGGGAATAAAGAGGAAAATGGGGTAAAGTGAGTGAGGAAAAGGAATATGGTAATGGGAAAAGGGAGAAAGGAACAGGGGAAAGAAAAAGGGAGAGAGGATATAAGGGAAAGGTTAAACTATATATATATATATATATATATATATATATATATTTCGGGAGAGTGACAATCCCCGGGACATCTCCCAAGAGGACCAGGCTTAGGGGAGCCTCTATATTGAGTAACCTAAATGGAAACCGCACAAAAATCCTGGCCGCGAAAGTGACAGTTTTTGCAATTAAATTTGTTAAAACTTATAACATATAAAAAGTTAGACGTCAGCATATGAGACTCCGGTGAACGGGGGCGCATTTCTCCCTCCAAATAACTAGAGCTCCGGTAGGCGCACTTCTGCTAGCCCATAGGTACTGGTACCGAAGGGGAATCATGCCGGTACTATTAGGCTTAAAAGCTTAGTCTATCACGGTCAGAACCAGTAAATAAATTACACCATGGTCCATACGGATAGGAACGCAAATTACCAAATCCGTCCATAAATAAAACTTAAAATCTATATCCGCGACTAAATAACCGATGAAATCCGCCCGATAATAGAAAGATACAGCAGCAAGGGACATTGTCCAGATTCTGCGATCTGTAGGGAGAAATATTGAAACTCCCGCTATTCTTGCGTTCCGTACCGGAGATGGTAATGGGGGGGGGTGCTTTTTCGAAAAAAAAAAACAAAAAAACACAATGACTTTCTTAAGTAAAATATCGAATTCGTTTAAAATTCCTTCCTATATTCTTTGAATAAGTGCATAAAACATATGTAAGTTTATATCACCAACCACTGGCCCAAAGGGTGGAAAAAATTGAGTTTTGAGGACAAAAGAAATCATATCTCCTTCAATAGGCACAGTAATCGAATCTGTTATAATGGTGGTTGTTAATCCTGTAAAGAGGTAAACTTTTGTCTGAAATAACTTTTCATATGACTAACCCTTACGGCAAGGGATAACCAAAATAAAATTAAAAAAACCGATAAAAACAAAAACACAAAATATCGCTACAATTTTATTAAGTAAAATATGGAATTCGTTTAAAATTCCTTCCTATATTCTTCGAATAAGAGCATAAAACATATGTAAGTAATTTTTTTTGTATTACCAACCAATGGCCCAGGGGTTGGAAAAATGTGGTTGCAAAAAAATCATACCTTCCTTAATAGACACAGTATCGAATCTGTTTAAAAGTCGTCGTTACTCCTCTAAACATTACCTAAAACAATTTTTGATAATGACCAACCCTGGTCATCCTGGCAAGGGATGAACAAAATGTTGTTGGAATTGTAATAAGATGGGACTTGTCGTATGCTAAACATGTGAAACTTTTTTCCACATGAAACCATTGTCGTATTGGGTAGATTTAAAATTTTTCTTAACTTAAAAGCGGAAATTTTTTTTTATCCCCCTACTTAACACTGGTAAAATTTACCTCCGTTTTCCGGCGTGCCGAAAGGGATTTTTTCTCATTTTATCTGGTAATAATTTTGAATTATTTTATTATTTATTCTATTATATAATTTATTTATAGTATTATTTTTAAGGGCAATATTTTTAATTATTTTTAATTGTTTATAGAAATTTTATAATTATTTAAATCAACTTATGGCTCTATATGATAATAATAGTACATTAAAAACAGCCATCTTTTGGGACAATGAATGAAATGAATTATAGTTAATTATTATATTATTAGAAAAAGGTTTACGATATATTTCTAATTTTACTTTTTTATATCTAAAAAATTTAAATTTAATTATTAGAATCATTCTAGATTAGATTTAATATTTTTACATCAGTATAAAATAATAAAATTTTTTAATAAAATAATAATAAAAATTAAATTGATCAAATTTACCATCTTAAAGCATTGTTGAACAAAAATTAAAATTATATTTATATATATATTTTGTACTCGCATATTAATATTTATAATTTTTAGAATTAAATTAATTTGAAATTCCAGATCTTCTCAATTAATAGGCAATATTATTTTCTATTACTTAAAGTGATGGATTAAGGGAAACCTTACAAATATAACCTTGATAAAAACAGCATTGCAAAACATAAGATTATTTATAAATAAAATCCAGATTCTGTGGAAAATAAAATCCAGAAGTGTTAGAAAACCAATTTGGTTTCAGGAAAAATATAGGGACAAGGGAAGCAATTTTAGGCCTCAGATTAATAGTAAACGGAAGATTAAAGAAAAACAAACCGACATACTTGGCGTTTATAGACCTAGAAAAGGCATTCGATAACGTAGACTGGAATAAACATTTTAAAAAAGTTAGGGTTCAAATACAGAGATAGAAGAACAACTGCTAACGTGTACAGCAACCAAACAGCAACAGTAACAATTGAAGAACATAAGAAAGAAGCCGTAATAAGAATGGGAGTCCGACAAGGATGTTCCCTATCTCCGTTACTTTTTAATCTTTACATGGAACTAGCAGTTAATGATGTTAAAGAACAATTTAAATTCGGAGTAAAAGTACAAGGTGAAAAGATAAAGATGCTACGATTTGCTGATGATATAGTAATTCTAGCCGAGAATAAAAAGGATTTAGAAGAAACAATGAACGGCATAGATGAAGTTCTACGCAAGAACTATCGCATGAAAATAAACAAGAAAACAAAAGTAATGAAATGTAGCAGAAATAACAAAGATGGACCACTGAATGTGAAAATAGGAGAAAAGATTATTAGAGGTAGAAGAATTTTGTTATTTGGGAAGTAGAATTGCTAAAGATAGACGAAGCAGGAGCGATATAAAATGCCGAATAGCACAAGCGAAACGAGCCTTCAGTAAGAAATATAATTTGTTTACATCAAAAATTAATTTAAATGTCATGAAAAGATTTTTGAAAGTATGTTTGGAGCGTCGCTTTATATGGAAGTGAAACTTGGACGATCGGAGTATCTAAAAAGAAAAAATTAGAAGCTTTTGAAATGCGGTGTGCTATAGGAGAATGTTAAAAATCAGATGGGTGGATAAAGTGACAAATGAAGAGGTATTGCGGCAAATAGATGAAGAAAGAAGCGTTTGGAAAAATATAGTTAAAAGAAGAGACCGACTTATAGGACACATACTAAGACATCCTGGAATAGTCAGGACAGGTAGAAGGAAAAAATTGTGTAGGCAGGCCACGTTTGGAATACGTAAAACAAATTGTTAGGGATGTAGGATGTAGAGGGTATACTGAAATGAAACGACTAGCACTAGATAGGGAATCTTGGAGAGCTGCATCAAACCAGTCAAATGACTGAAGACAAAAAAAAGGAAATGTTTAGTAACATCTTCCCGAACGAGAAAATATACTGTTCTCTCAATTATTAATTTCTTAGAAGATAATTAACTAACCCCTGTAGTAATAACTCTTATTAACTTATAGTAATAAAAGTATTGCAGGTTACCACTGTCTTTTTCTGTTTAGCCTCCGAGACCACCGTAAGTAAATGAAGTCTAGTCTTGCACAGTCTCAGGTCGAGCATTCCTGAGATGTGTAGTTAATTGAAACACAACCGCTAAAGAAAATCGGTATCTACAAACTAGTATTCAAATCCGTATAAAAGTGTCTTAACTAAGATTTGAACCTTAAAATTCTCGACTTCGAAATCAGCTGATTTTGTCATTCCTGGCAATTGACTGGCTCTACTGGCGCTGCGAAGAGTGTATAACTAGAGAAGGGTTCTATGTAGAAGACTGATGTGAGTAAATTCGTATATCTTAAAATCTGTTTTTTTATTTAATTTAGTTTGGAAACTTTTCAGAAATACTCTGTATGTGGATAATGCAAAAATTTAGACGAATGTTAAATTATGTGTTAACGGAATTCGTTAAGAAAGCTTTGCTCGTTGTATAGTTTAGTATTCCTTTGAACGGAGCTGAAAACTGTTGAAATAAGAAGTCAAAAAATTCTACTACAATCTAAATTATTTAGATTTTGTCAAACTATTTAAACCGTAATTATTCAACAAAAAAAAATACCGTATTACATTTAATCGCATTGGTGGAGTGGGGGGGGGGAGGTGAAAATGGATTTTAAGTTTCGAAGTACAGTTTACTTCGAGAATATCATTTACTTAATTTTCGTTAAGTACCTTTTTTTTTCTTTCTTTCTTCCAAATCAGTGGGTATATAAAGATATTTGGAGAGAAATTATTAATATAATCTAACCAAACGTAACCTACGCTTAATGTTAGCGAGCGAAGCGTACGTAGGTTATGTTGGGTTACTATAATTTATATTTATAGATCCATTTTTGAATAAAATTATATATATTTTTTAAAGGTAAATAAATCATTTTTTAAAGATAAATAAAAGGTAAATAAATAAGATAAATAAATTTTTTAAAGGTACCAAAAAATCTTTCTTTCATTGTTTTTGTAAAAACTTATAAGGCCGACCCGCTTATTAGAAAATAATTCATGTTATTTTTTCAGGGTCGACATTGTACATTAATTATTACATTATTGGTTCTGCTACATTGTATATGACGTCAGGACTTCTTTGTATGTGAGGTGAAGGAACCCTTTTTACGGACGCCGAAGCAGTGTCAGACTCGCTAATAGGTTCAACAAGCTGTTACAGAAAATTCGTATGTATTCCTGCACTAAACCTCCACCCCTGGCGGCCCCACCTCCTTGAAAACTCCTAATAAAGCATTTCTTCATGAGGGGGGGTAAGCACCCACACACACATTCGTTCTCCGCAAGCAAACATTATCCATACCAAACCACTACACGCATACACTTCACACCACAATATCTAAAGGAGGAAAACATCAGAAAAATAAAACATCTGACAGGTACTAAGACGTATTACACACTAAACAGTTAATTAAATTTCCACAATCTCACGCAGAATACACACACCCACCATTTAACACACACACACACACGCACACACACACACACACACACACACACACACACACACACACACACACACACACACACACACACACACACACACACACACACACACACACTTATTACTTACCACGACCGTCAGCCATAATCACTAAAAAGACATGATCAACGCCCTCAGGCACCGGGAGCGTAGTGTCACCGCATCAAAGCGACCTCACACATGCTCGTGAGGGGCCCCCAAGGCACTCAGCCGCAGACCTGTCCGACCCGGCACCCTCCGACGCCTCATTCCCTTGCAGGCCGCGCCAATACTTGGTCTTATACGATTTTTTTTGTGTTCTTCTAAAACTTTTCTATTATAATTTACAATAATAGTCCACCGCTTCACATCCTAAAGCTGAAAAATCCTCAGGTCTGAACATATGTCCACCCGACCTAGGGCATCCAGCATGCACCTCAGTTCATCCTAGAACCTCGTACAACGGAAGAGCACATGGTACGAAGTTTTCTTCTCTTCGTAGCCCGTATAGCGGTCTCTTAAAATGTCCAAGAGCGAACCTTAAAAGATACGACCTGTAACAACCATGCCCCGCCAGGAATTGCGTAACACTATAACGCACCAACACGTCAGGACCTTTAGTGTACATAAACCCCAGAGGTTGCCAGGAACAAAACTTTCTTTGACTAGCTCTGTATTTGTCAGACTGTGAAGATAGCCACCAAGGATTGGAAATAAATAGCCACCAAGAAATCAGATAAGTTAGGTCAACTTATCTGATTTCTACCGGCAGCCTTCAGGATGATGATTCTCAGCCTATATGATTTCGATCGGTAAAGATTTCATCGCTAATTTTACTGAAACTTCAGGATAAAAATTATCTGCTCAACCACCAAAAGCTAGCTTTTTACTCTATTTTTTGACATAGATATATGTCTTATTCCTGGGGTTTTAGAAAAAATTTGTGTGTTACACCGGGCGTTACCATGACTCATCATGAGGCTTGGTATAGTGGTGTGCATAGTGAAAGTAGAAGTGGGCGGCACTCAGCACGCGCTGCGCTGTAGATATGCGCAGCGCGCAATCTCTCTTTATTTCGTATAAAACAATTAGGTTGGTATAGCGCCACCAATGTGTAAGTATGTGTAAAACTTGAATAAATAACGATTATCAAATAATGTTAATTAAAAATATCAATTAAAGTTAAACTTTATTATACAAACAGAGTCAAATCAAATCAATAATACTTTTATCGCTTATCTTTTTTTTCTGCAACTCAAAATTTGTTTTAATTGTTCTTTTACAAAAATATGTTAGAATAGCGCCGCCAGTGTAAGTATATGTAAAACTTGAATAAATAATGATTATTAAATAAACTAAATTACAAATATCAATTAACTTTATAAAGTACATAAAATCAAATCAAAAATACTTTTATCGCTTATGTTTTATTCCGCGACTTAAAATTTCTGTTTCAATCGTTCTTTTAAAGCCGCCAAAGTAAGTATGCGTCAAACTCAAATATATAACTGTTATTAAATAACAGTTATTTAACTTTGTTAAATTTAATAGAATCAAATCAAATATAATTTTTTATCGCTTATCTTTTCTTCTGCGACTCAAAACTTTTCTGTTTTAATTATAGGATAGTTTAATCTAAACTAAATCGAAAGCTGAGTTGATGGCGGGAGTCCCGCAAACGTAAGCGAGATAATGTTCTACACAGCAGCGAGGAGTTCCAGCAGTTTCTTCGAGGTACACCATCCAGAGCAAATGTTACGGACGACGAAAGGTTTGACGAATTTCTTCGATTGCGTACTTTTACGATATTAACGTAGTATCGACGCAGTATTTTCTCGATATATCGACCTACTCGAAACGAAAGCGTATGTTTCGTACTTAAGTACGGCACCGTCTTTTTATCTACGACTGCGCCCTTTACTAACTCTATCAATGTGATGTAATGAATTGTAATCTAGGTGACGAATTATTGCTTGTAAAGTGTAAAATATGTATATGATAATGTATATATGTGCATAATTTGATCAAATAAAAAATATTATCGAATATATAAATTTAAATTTGTGTAATTTGTACTTCAGACCTTAATCAATAAGACACATATCAATGTCCGATGTGCATCTATGAAGCTGAGACATTTTTATTTTTTCATATTAAATATAATTTATTTTTTTTTTTTTAAATTTATTTATTTTTTCCTTTTATTTATAATTTATTTTACTAATTCAATAAAATTGAAAAATATTTTTCATCATCGGAGTAACAATTAAAACCTTTACTTTGAATTTATTGTTTAATTTAAACAAATATGATTTAATTTCATAAATTTAATTTTGATTAAAAACAAAATAGCCAGTAAGTTCTGTATTTTATTACGAAATGGAAACTAATTAAATTAGTTTCGATGAGGCTAGTTTAAATAAGGCTTATTTAAAGCAAATAGAATCATTCAAAAATAGTTGAATTACGAAGTAAAAGTAATTAAAAAGTAATCCATGATAATTGCACTTAAGTATGCGTGCGTGCTTTCAAGATTGAAGCAAATCGAAATGCGCGAGTGTCATAATTTAAAAAAAAATTAGAAAAATTTTCTCTTTTCAAATGAGGAATATGAAGACATAATTTTTGTTTCCAAGAAATTTCAATGAATATACGCTAGCTGTAAAACCAAAAATATTTGCTAAAATACAGAGTGATTCAAAAAATACTTAACAAATTTTAAAAGTATTTTAAAAATAATCTTATGCTTACAACAGCATATTTTTGCGATTTTACAAAAACACCTTTTTGTTTTTTTTAAATTATAACAAATACGCTGTAGTTCGATTTAAAATAGTTTTGGTAATGTAAATAGTACAACAGTCGGATTAGTGAATTGTGATAGTTCCAGCAATTCATCCCCAACTAGAGTCAATTTACAATCT